>NC_079498.1:96392112-96692112 GCF_030052815.1 Hevea brasiliensis | reverse complement strand
ATATAAATAAGAAATATAATGTTTTAATTAGATCAAAACATTAAACACCACTATAAAAATTATTGTCAAACATGATTGTAATTATTTTTAATAATCAATTTAAGTATAGAAATTCTTGGACAAAAAAAAAATGTATGTATAAAAATTATCTAATTCTCTTGCAATATTTTCTTTTATTTTTTTTCATATAATTAGCTCTAACTGTGATTTAAACTCAATATATCACCATTTTGGAGACAATTTCAGTATCAATGAGTTTATTTTCCAAAAACAAAATAAAAGGAACCCAAATGGTGGTCCTAGTTTACTTTATTTATCCCTCTTCTCTATTTGTATTGCATTATAACACTTAAAAAAAAAATTGAATTAGTAACCGATTTAGCAAGCGATTCAGTTGGTTACAATAAGACTGGTTGTAAATAGTAACTGACCATCAAATCGGTTGTTAAGTTAATTAAATTTAAAAAGATAAAAATTCTAATAAAAAATTATTGGTTGCTCATAGCAACTGATTTAGCAACTGAAACTGATTGCTAATAGCAACTAAAATATAATTAGGTGCAAAAAATTTGGTATCTTTAATTTTGTACTTTTACAATTATTTTATAAATCGATTACTATTTATAACTAATTTAGTAATCGAAAAGTCTGTTGCTAATTTAAAAAAAAATATAAAAAAATTAAATTTCCAAATAACAAATAAAAAATTTAAGTAAATAAAATTTTCAAAAAATTACTAAAATAATAAATTATTAATAAAAAATTAGTACTCAAAATTAATATAAAAATATTATAAAAAAATGACTAATAATAATTATTACAAAAAATATTAACAAAAAATTAAATTTAAAAAGATATTTATAGGACAATTTACTAAAAAATTACTATATCTATAATAACAAAAAAATACTTGTCGACACCATATTTTGGCCGATCACCGAAGTCAATAAACTTTGAAAATCGATCTTCAACCGACATTCTTCGGTTACAAGTGACTCGACCAGGAAATAAACCGATCCGGCATCTAGTCGATTACATTTCCGATCTCTTTTCAAAGGAGATCAAACCAATATCAGATCTCTATGCCATCCAATCTCATTTCCGATCTCTTATCAAAGGAGATCAAACCAATATCAGATCTCCATGCCATCCAATCTCATTTTCGATCTCTCGTCAAAGGAGATCAAACCAATATCAGGTCTCTATGCCATCCGATTGCATTTCCGATCTCTTGTCAAAGGAGATCAAACTAATATCAGATCTCCACGCCATCCAATCTCATTTCCGATCTCTCGTCAAAGGAGATCAAACCAATATCAGGTCTCCATGCCATCCGATTGCATTTCCGATCTCTTGTCAAAGGAGATCAAACCAATATCAGATCTCCATGCCATCCGATTGCATTTCCGATCTCTTGTCAAAGGAGATCAAACCAATATCAGGTCTCCATGCCATCCAATCTCATTTCTGACCTCTCGTCAGAGGAGATCAAACCAATATCAGGTCTCCATGCCATCCAGTCTTATTTTCGATCTCTCCTTTACAAATGTTGTGGAAAATCATTTAATAAAGTTAAGGTTTCAGTCTGACTTAATGGTGATTCCGATCTTAAGAATTCAAATCAACTTTCCAATTTTAATGATCTAAAGTTCTACCCGGTATTTGGTCTCTGCTTAGGCCGATCTCATGGTTACAATGTAGTTCCGACCTCTTATACTTAGATTAATAATCGCTTTTAAGTTTGATGTTCTAATATGTTCAAACAATCAAGCACTCATACAATTTAGATACTTTCTGATCTCATCAAGAAATTAAACAAAAAGGATTTCATTTCATCTCAAAATAAAAGTACAAGTCATTCGGTTGGAAGGTCACCCCCAGCCTATTCTACATTAACATTTCGCTCATTCTCTCCCTCTCTCTCGGTTTCGTCCTCACTCCCCTCTTCGTGTCGGAGAGCAAGATCCACCATCCAGGAGAAGTCTTCCCCAGGATAATGCCTCTCGAGCTCAGCCAGAAGATCGCTGTGTGCATTCACATAAGCACCAGCTTCCCTCGTCACAGCCTCTTCTTCCTTCACTTTGAGCTCCTCAGTAAGGCGAGCGACGTCGGTAGTTCGGAGCGACCGAGCTTCCCCAAGTTCACGAGCCTGTTTGGCCAGTTTATCCTCGTAGGATTTCATCCGACCTTCGATTTCAGTAATATAGTCTTGGGCAGATGAAAGTTGGGCTCGGGCGAAAGCTGCGTCCTGGACCGCTTTCAGAATCTCCTGCCTCAGAAGATGAGCCTTTTCCCTGATTATATGCTAGTTCACCAGGCTCTCTATGCTCAAACTCATTGTCTGAGCCAGGAGATCGTCAATGCTACCCGAGGTCAGCCTGTTTCGGTCCTCCTGGAGGCATATGGTAGCACCCAGAACTTTGGCCAAGCTCGGATTTTCCCAAACAGATCGGTTCTTCTCCATAGAATGAATGAGGACTTGGGCACCACGAGAAAGGGTCCTCATAGTAGGTTGGGAAGACCCCCCTTCCGCACTTGAAGGAACAGGTGGAGGTGGTGGCTCTTCTTGTCGAGGGGGAGAAGGAGCTACCTCTACTTCTGGGACCGGTTGTCTCGAAGGTCGGGACGAGTCTCCCGGCACTTCTCCCGAATCCCGCCTTGGCGTCTGTGATGCCGCGGCGATCTTCATTTCTCGTACCTTCCAGGGGACCTCTCTTTTCCGCTTGCAGCTCTCCTTTGCGCCTTCGCCTCCACCCATTTCTGCACAGAAAAATAGTTAGTGAGATTACCTAAATCAGGAGACTAAAGATTTAGGTTATACCGGTCCCGGGTCCGAGGTCAGAGAGCTACAGTTCATAGTCTTCATTGGCGATCATCCGCATTAGCCACCATCTCAGTTCGGCCATAACAGCGTATAAGCATGAATACTTGTGAGTGGCCGCCTGATCCTTCAATTCCATTACCATGGCACCCTCGTCCCTACTCAGGGCGACCTTATTTGGAATTGATGGGCCCAGATATTGCCAGTTACATGGAAAACCTTCAAAACCATTTTGAATCTTGCTCCTCAACATAAAGAAGTGATTATTCCAATTCTTCAGTGAAGAGGGGAGATCGGTAAAAAGCCCACAGTGCGGTTTGGCTTGGAAGAACCAATACTCGTCGTCCTTTCGACGAGTAAGTCTATGCAGCTCGGCAAAAACCTTTGCTGTAGGCTCGAGCTTCTTGGCTCGGCATAAGCCTCTAAAAGCCACCAGAATTCGCCATGAGTTCGAATGTACTTGGGCTATACATACGTGATGGAACTTCAGAACGTCCTTGAAGAAGTCGTCAAGGGGAAACCGAAGCCCGGCTTTTAATTGCTCTTCATATACCATGATCGCATCATTTTCTTCAAAGAAGTGATCGGCTCGGAGATCGCCATGGCATCTGACAAGCTCGTACGAGTCGGTCTAAAGGTTGTACTCTTGATTAATGAATTGCAGATTGGTTTCTTGGAGGATTGACGGCAACTCGTCCACGGGAAGATTTTCTCTCCCAGAGGAAGGTGTTCGTCTTGATTGTGCCGCTTAACCGTGGGCTGAAGCAGAGGTCGTAGGAGGCTCAGGTCGCCTACTTGGCCTGACTACCTCAACTTCGTCTGACGTCCAAGAAATATGGACGGAAGGGGGGCTCGCCGCTCTCTGACCCTTAGCGTCGCTCATTTTTAAAGAAATAAAAGAAGTTTAACTAAGAAAAGGATTAAAACCCTTACCGGAATGTGATCGGTGCCGGAAAAACTTGAAGAAACGAGAGAATTTTGAAGTTGCTAGCAAAGTGCTGAAAGTGACATAAGGGAGCAATTGATTGACCCTCCCCCTATTTATACCCGTCTGAGCATTTAATGCTCATGAAGTCCCAAGCGGCTCTTCGGTTAGCGGAATAGACCCGCTTTCTTGACACGTCGCGGGAAAGTTCCAGAAACACAATAATAAAATCGAATAAAATGAGATAGGCTAGCTAGGGTTATCAGATTGTGCGAATTTTCAGAGCCGCAGATCGGCTAATGACAATTTAGTTAGAGATCAGATCGGATATGCACATCAGAGATCGGAAAATAACCAATGCAATAATTAAATAATAACCTTCAAATAAAATTTCATTTCATTTCCAAAAGGTCAGATTACATCATTTGAGCGATCTCAAGAGATCGGATTACATCATTAAGAGAACCTTTAAAGGTCAGATTACATCATTTGGGCGATCTCTAAAGATCGGCACTACATTCTACCTAGTAAGAATCTATGTCAAAGCCTAATCTTGTAGCTGAATCAAAAGATGTGTTTGATCAGAAAGCCAGCCAAAGGCATTAGATAGATGTGCAGCTCAGATGGAGTAACTATGATTCTCATGATGGTGAGTGGAGTCATTGTTGATGTCATCGACCAGAACCGAGCTGCAGTCGGGATGCCCGATGTGGTGAGGAGCCAAATAAACTTCAAGAGGCGGTCACCGACATTAAGATTGAAATTAGTAGTACTCTTGCCCGAGATCAGCACACCAATTATACTGGTGGACCGATTCGAGATCGGCATGATCGTCGTTTAGAATCCTGATCGGAAAATTAGTCTGGTTCCTTCACTGTCATCAGATATCATTCTCATGTTTCTCCGATCACCAGGATCGTAAATTTTCAGTCGAGGAGCAAAGAAAACAGTCAGAAAAAGATCAAAAGCAGTCACCATAATCGGAATTGTCACCGGAGAAGCTAGAATAGGAGAAATGGAGAAATGGAAGGAAGAGAAATGAAGTGTGGAGGAGTTTTCTCACTGGTGCATATATATAGGGCCTGAGCATTTATTGTATACAGAAACCAACGCGTATGCATCGGTAACCGAAGAATTAATTGCTTTGACTAAGACAGATCGGATAAAGAGGAAGGTTCTGGAATGGGAGAGATCGGGAAGCGATGAGAGGCACGATATGAGACAGATCGGAAAAGAAGAGGGTCATAATAGAGAGATCGAAAGGAATAGAGATCGGAAAGCACGAAGAGGACGAGATGACTTCCAATAACTCTCTACATAATCAGAGCCAAGGTAGTTAAAGCATTGCAGGCATGATCAAATCTTCACCGAACGCCCCATTTGCAAAATCGCCCACATTGCTGACAGGCGCGAAAACAGTTACGGCAGTTCTGTACATCTCAATCTCCACCATTGATCATACTTGTAAAGATGAACCCGGAGCCCTTGGATCAAAAAGCGGGCAGCAGTGCAGCGCCTTTTATTCCAGCCTTTGGATCTGCATCGGCGAGCAAGACCACTGGCGATTGGATTAAGAAGAGAAAGGACATATATTTTGAATAGGATCCCAGTCGTTCGTTTTGATTCCTTTTAATTTTCAGACGTCGGATTATGTCCTTTTAGATCTAAACCTTCCGTCTCCCCAAGGGGAGATCCTGACCCTTCATTAGTAGCACCCGTTCCCTATAAATACCTGCATGCAATACTGTAGAGGAGATGGGCAAAAAAAAGGTAGTGGTGATTATAGTGGAAAGGCTCTGAAATCTAATTCAGTCTTGCTACTTTGCCATTCTGAGCTTGCATAAAATTGAGAAACTTCAAAAACTAGTTTTCTTGAGTATCTCCATTGATAGAGTTTTCGAACCCTGAAATCCTTCATTTTCAGTCTGTTCATCACTCTACTATACCATTTCCATTCAGTCTTGTCTTCATCACCCCAACATCAACATATTATTCTCTCAGCTTGATCTCATTCTGACCCGGTTTCCGTCGCTTCGGCTGGACTACATTTTAACTTGGTTCTCGCAATCCCGAAGTAAGCATTGGTCCCTGTACCACCAGCTTTCAACTCTATAATATTTGTGATCTCCGAAGTCAGTTTGATAGCCTCGACCTCACACAGGTAAGTGTCTAGACTGTTACTTTGCCAAATGCTCGCGTTTTACTTTTTTTGCTTTTATTCTCGAACTTTTCATTAAGTTCAGTTATACTAAAGATCCCCACATAGATTCTTCAGGCCGATAGTTATTCTCTTAAGTTTACTTTTCCTATTCAATAGTTCACGTTATTTATTTGTTCTTAGTTTTTATTTCCTTCGAATATAGGTGTTTCAGTTGTGGGTAACTTGTAGATAATTTAATAAAAATGTTGGTAGCAGTATCCCAATGTGAAAGTTTCTTTTGAATAAATAAAAATAATCAAAGAATGAATAGGGAATCAGAGGAAAAGTTATGAGGTCATGCTACTAAGCGAGTCTAGGAAATAGCATAATAGAGCAGGAATCGAGATAAGATTGGACCCCAGACTAGTAGCCGAAAGAGATCAGATATAGCCAGCCAAAGAGTTCGGACAAGATAGTCATATACGAGATCGGTGAAAAGTTCAGTCTTATATCACGAACACATTACCCGATCCTCATTCAAATTAAAACTCGGAGGTCAGAGGAGAGTTCTTATCCGAGATCCTCCTTTAAAATTTTGAACTAAACACTTTAAGAG
The DNA here is from genome assembly GCF_030052815.1 of Hevea brasiliensis. Taxonomy (NCBI): domain Eukaryota; kingdom Viridiplantae; phylum Streptophyta; class Magnoliopsida; order Malpighiales; family Euphorbiaceae; genus Hevea; species Hevea brasiliensis. The sequence goes on along the minus strand of NC_079498.1, from coordinate 96,685,610 downwards.
GTCGGGGGAGAGTTCTTACCCGATCCTCATTCAAATAAAAAACACGGAGATCGGAGGAGAGTTCTTATCCGAGATCCTCCATTTAAAATTTTGAACCAAACACTTTAAGAGGTCGGAGGATAGTTCTTACCTGATCCTCATTCAAATAAGAAAAACACGGAGATCGGAGGAGAGTTCTTATCTGATATCCTTCATTTAAATTTTTAAAAGAGCGGGGGAGAGTTCTTACCGTTTCTCAACCAAAACCTCTATAAAATATGTGGAGATCGGAGGAGAGTTCTTATCCGAAATCTCCCGCCTAAAACTCTTAATAAAACATATCAAGAGATCAGTAGAAACTTCTTATCCGAGCTCTCTTAACGAAATCAAAATTAAAATAACACAACTCTAATATACAAGATAACTTTATTTGACACCTATTCACTAAAGGGCCATCTCACGAACTCGTGTTCTTGGGCAACCCAAAATAAGTGAAATATCAAACACTCCTTTATTATGCACAAACGATTAACATCATCCCTATCCCAGCCCTCTAATTATCTTTTTAATTTATAAAGAGCATAACATTAAATTTGTTTACCCTCGTTGAGGGACGAGGCGGGGTGCTTAACACCTTCCCCGCCCGTATATAGACCTCGAACCTAGAATCTCTTTTTCTCTTTTGAAGTGGTTTCCTTTTAATGGTTTTCTTTAATTTCCCTCAAAATTAAAGTGGCGATCCTCACTTTTCCCACTTCAGTGAAGAGCTTTCGTCCAGGCGATCGTAAAATACCTTATAACAGCTTGGCGACTCCACTGGGGACATCAGGTTTTTACCATCATTTAGAGGTCCAAGAATAGATTTAGTTTTATGCTCTTATAAAGTGAAATCGTAATTGGGAGGGGGGGTTTTAATTCGCAAAATTCAAAAATCTTGATATTTGTTATCATTCTAACCATTTTTACTTGTCTTATTTCACACAGCAACTATTGTCAAAACAAAAAATGCAAAAAGAAACTCCCCCACAAAGGGAAGAGGTAAAAATGTCCTTTCACACACTGAGTACTTACACAATGTCCTCACACACCTCAGCCCTATACCCGGGCTTTCATACCCTTTAGGAAAGTATGAGGGAGTCATGTAGCGGTACACGTGGGTTTTACCCCATTAGTATCTGTGAAGGCTTCTGCTCAAATTGAAACTCGTTCCATTTACCGCGATACCTGTGAAATTCTCCCGTTAGTATCATGGTGATGGAATGGGGCTCTACTGTTTACAGTAGGGGCAATTTGGGAACCTGTGACTTTTAGAAAATTAGACCTTGAGCTAAACTATCACAGTAGCTGGAAGCCGTAGCAAACTACCTCATAAGATAGAACTATTTGATTAGATAGCGCCTACCCGGTACTAGGATTCTCCTTATTTTAGGACAAAAGGGACATACTTGCTTTCACCCTGCTCTGATTGTGTTTTCTTATGTTTTTTATTTTTTAGGGTAATTTTGAATCATACCGTTAGGAAGATCTACACATTTTCCTACTTGTGGGTATCACCCCGCTAATAGTATAATTCAAAATTACCTGAATTTGTCCTGCTAACAAGTTTTCTCCACAGGCATCACAGAATTAGGGTCCGTAAAAGAATGAACATCAATTTTAATATGGCATCCTCGAGTCAGTTGGTGGAAGAAGTTCCTAGACCAGAACAGAACGCTAGACCGTGGTTCGGACCACTTCATAGTTTAATGTACCCACAAGGTGATGTAACCAGGGCAGATGCGGGCCTGTTACCTCCATTAGACCCAAGCAAGGTTGAGGTCAGAATGACCGGTCTCAAGGGTCTATCTAGTAGTTGGAAGTTGCTTCCCAATCATGTCAAGGCGAGGTATGAGGAAAAATATGGAAGAATTGCAACCTTGATATGAGTCAAAGTCTAAGTTCCGGCGCTAAAGGCCATGCTGTCATTTTGGAATCCCAAGTATGGGGTGTTCTCCTTCAACGACATCGATACGACCCCTACTATGGAAGAATATCAGGCACTGCTGGAGATTCCTTATGTGGCACATAATTGGATCTACATACACCTCAAGCGTAGGCAGACTTGGAAACGGTTCATGCATATGTTGGGAATTCCCCCAGAGGAAGCAAAGGCAAGAGAAACTATCAAAGGGAACACACATGGATGGTATTGGACCTACCTCAAGAAGCAGTTGGACCTGCACATCTGAGATGAACAATGGGAGCAAGCTTCATTAGCACTAGCTTTGGGGATCTATGGCCTCATCTTATTCCCTGGGCCTTTGGAATTATAACCTGTAGTGTCACGGAGATGTTCTGGGCAGTAGAAAAGCAGAAGTTCAACCCAATACCGGCGATCCTTGCAGAAACTCTATTAACTTTTACTTATTGTCGACAATAAGGCAGGGGATCTATTAAGTGCTATTCTCAATTGTTATACCTCTGGATCCTCAGTCACATGTGTCCTCTGGAGACTAAGGGGTTAACTTGGTATCCTGGCCAGCCACTTATTGAGAAAATGGCTAGACTAGCGATCAGTCCAAAGAACGAGCTAAAGTGGCAAGAGCAGATTTTGAACTTCAACAGTCACAACTACTGCTGGAGGAAATTGTGGACGTTAGGTCAGCCAATTTTGTTCAGTACAGGGAGTAGTCATTCGGTATCTTTGATCGGAGTGACCGGATACACAAATTACACCCCGGCTTTGATAATGAGGCAGTTCGATTCAACCCAATCAGCGCTCAGTGTTGAGGAATACCATCGATTTCATTTCTATCGTGAGCTCGGTAGCGAGGAAGAATTGAAAGTATTCCGCAAATCCTGAGAGAATGTCACTATGATGGAAAGATCGCCTAAAGGTCCGAGTGCCACGAAAGATTATCTTAAACGGAGGGCCAGCAGGGATCAAGGACACCTAACTGCCGAGCCAACAGAACTTGAAGGTAGCATCCCTTATTGGAACATCCTTTCAGAAGAAGCTAATGCTCGTTTGTTCGGCTCCCTATAAAAATCGGATATCGAGAACCAGCAATTATAAGAATGGATAAGGCAGTTGGAGGACCAACAAAAGATCCTCAAAAGAGAGGTAAAAAGGCTCAGGGAAGAGGCAATGATCGAAAAAGCAGAGTTTGAGGAACAAGAAACATGGTGAGAAAGGGAAAAGATCTCTTTCCAAGCTCCAATAAAATAGGCAGGAGTTCGGAATGGCAAGCTGCAAGAGAAAATGAAATACCAGGAGATACTCATGGAAGAGTATAAACATGAGGGAAAAAAGAAGAAGCTTGAACTGAAGGAGCAAGCACAACTTATCAACGATATTTTGAAGGAGTGTGCCAAAGAAAGAAACGAAAAGGAAAGACAAGTTACTCTCTATCAAGAGCTAAGAGAAAATGTTGATCAGCTGGAAAGAATGATGGCACAAGGGAAACAAGAGCTTTTGCCAAAATCTAAATATGCCTTGAAAACATTCAACCCCGCTAGACAAGAAGAAAGATTCTATGAGTATCTCAAAAGATGTCATTGCATTATAAAAAGTCTCCCTGAGCCTAGGCCAATGTAAAGAATGATATGTATGAACTATTCGATTAATAAAATCACTTTGGGCCATTGTTTAGCAAAATTGTGAATGAATAGTATGACTCCCGTAGGAACTATCCTCGCTAGGGTTATGCGAAAAGACGAATGTGCCATATGTACAAATATCATAGACATGCATTTGATCCAGTCATTCACTGTCAGACTATCAAGCGATGCCATGATAAAATTGATGCAATTTTCCTTCCACAGATCCCATTCCTGGCTTTCAGATGCCGCCGTATCCTTTGTCCAAATTAGGACCTTTAATTTTTAATGAAATTTGAAATTCATTTAATGATTTTTCACACAAGAAATCAACATTGCTTTAAGCAAAGCAAGTCTGACTGAACAAGCAGTTCGACCAAGACGAGTGTACTTAATAAGATCACGAACGAAGAAACTAATGGAAGATCAGGAACAAGTCCAGAACCTACAAGGACAAGTTTCCAAATTAAGAGACCAAATCTCAAAGCTCATGAAACTGATGAGGGAGATGTCCCAAAATAAACCTGCATCAGAACCAAACTTGCCACTACCTCCCCCACCCTTTATGACGATTGATTCTCACCAAGCTTTAACCTCTTTTACTTTTCAGCCAGCTATTCCGGATCTGACAATCACTGTCAATCTGACCCTCCTAAATAATGACCTACCTTTCCCCTACTACCCGGCTGTCTCAAATGTCGAGCCACACCTTTCAATCCCGATCCCTCCAGTTCACCCTGCCCCTTATTTCCCAACTGGGGGAATAGGTCATCCAGTATGAGAGAGCAGAGCCAGAGAGAATGAAAAGCTTTCTGCCCTTGAAGAAAGATTAAGGGAAATAGAGGGCCTGAACATGTATGGTTCAGTTGATGTGTCATCATTAAGATAGATACCGGATGTGGTGGTGCCACCCAAATTCAAAGTCCCGGACTTCGACAAATACACCAGGAACTCAGACCCTCGCATTGACCTGGCTGCTTACATTGCCAAGATGTCCACCTTGACGGAAGATGATAAACTCCTGGTCCATTTCTTCTACAAAAGTCTCTCCGGGGCAGCCCTGAGATGGTGCATTCAGTTAGATAGGAGCAAACTGCGCTCCTGGAAAGATTTGGCCGACGCCTTTATAAAACAGTACAAATTCAACTGTGACGTAACCCTCACAAGGAGAGACCTCCAAAATCTGGTACAGAGAGAAAGGAAAAGCTTCAAGGAGTATGCCTAGAGGTGGAGAGAGAAAGCAGCAGAGATGTATCCTCCAGTTACTGATAATGAACTCTGCTCTTTTTTCATTGAGACATTAAAAGCTCCGTATTTTAATCTGATGATTGGAAACACCTCAAACAGCTTCTTAGACATCATTTAAGCTGGCGAGAGGATTGAAGCTAACCTCAGGTTAGGACGATTGCAGGAGTTGACTGAGAATCCTGCAAAGAAGACTGCCAGTTTTGGCAAAAAGAAAGAAGGTGATGTGCACTCCATCACCCGGCAAATCCAATTCCCTCAGAATAATTTCCGACCATATCCTCCTGCTCATAGCCCAACAATTGCAAACATTCCACCCCCTTTTCCAAATTATCCTCATCCACGCCCACAGTATCCACTACAAATAGCTTACCAACCCTGACCACCTCCTCAACCTATTCAATCAAGACCGCCCCAAAATAATCATAGACCACAGAGAAATCCTGATCCACCTCTTTCCCTCCCACTCAGTGAAATATACCGATACCTCCTCGGTATAAATCAAATAGTGCCAATCCCCCTTGATCCAATTCAGCCACCATACCCCAGGTGGTATGACGCCAATGCCCGATGTGAATATCATGGAGGGGCACTCGGGCACTCAACTGATAACTACGGGGCTCTTAGAGGAAGAGTACAGGCTCTGATCAGAATGGGTAGTTAAAGATAGAAGGAAACAGCTCTCTCCCCAATGTCACTTCAAACCCCCTGCCCAATCATGGTACGGGCAGTGGTGTGAACATGATAGGACCTGAGGATGAAAAGTCAACTGCGGAGGTAGATCAACTGATTCCTCACTACGGAGGAATTTTTGCAATGGCAGTAAGGGAAGGCTACCTTTTCCCTCAGGCATTAGGATTAGAAAGTGACACAGGATGCCCCTACCGTGGGTGAGCAGTTAATCATGATCTGCGCAACTGTGAGGGATTCCGGTAAGAGGTCAAGAGGATGCTGTCCCTCAAAATTTTAAGATGCCAAAAAAGATCAAAGGCGGAGGGCGAAGTGAACACAGCCAGATTTGGCCAGAATGCCTTCACCCCCAATCCTAGATTAACCTTTTCTGCCCCTAATGCACCAACACCACCACCACCAATAATAGTCACTCGAACCGCTCAGCTCCCAGTCACAAACACTCATGCAGTGCCTTGGAACTACAATCTCCAAGTCTTCACTCAGGAAGCATCCAGTAGTACATCAGCTCCTAACCTTGACTATACTCCACCCATGACACCTCCTAAACTGTGCTTCGCTCCCCACAAGCACTTCAGAATGACTTACACCGGACTCTCCGGTAATGCTACTCCCCAACCAAACCCCAAACCTATCACAACCTGTAACTCCTCCCCACCTGAGTAAGAGGTAGAATTTATAACCCGAAGTGGGAGATGTTAAGGGAATGACAAGAAGGAAAAGAAAAAAGGGAAAGTAAAAATGGGAGAGCCAAAAGAGAGCACGGAAGAGGAGGTTGAGAAACTTGAGAAAGGAGAACCTGCTGGATTGAAGGGGGAAGAGGAGCTGTTGCTTCAAATAATGAAGCAAAGTGAATATGATGTTGTCGAGCAGCTGAGGAAAACCCCTGCCCGGATTTCATTGCTGTCATTGATCTTAAGCTCGGAAGTGCATCGCCAAGCCCTACAAAAGATTCTGGATTAGGCCTTTGTAAACCCCGATATCACACCGGGGCAATTCGAGAAGATAGTGGGACAAATTCAGGCATTCATTTTCGTCACTTTCTCGGAAGAGGAGATAGACCCGGCTGGCTTGAAGCACACCAAGGCTTTACACGTGATAGTTAAATGCAAAGGTTTCATAGTTGCCAATGTTTTCATTGACAATGGATCTGCCCTTAACGTCTTGCCCAATGCCACCTTGGTAAGGCTACCTGTCGACCGATCAAACATACGCCAAAGTGCCATGGTGGTAAGAGCCTTTGACGGCACAAGGAGGGAGGTACTGGGAGACGTCGACTTGTTGCTTCAAATAGGGGGATGCACTTTCAACGTCACATTCTAAATGATGGACATTGAACCTGCATACACCATGCTACTAAGGAGACCTTGGATCCATTCAGCAAATGCCATACCTTCAACCCTACACCAAAGAATTAAATACATCATGGATGGTAGGATCATCACTATGAAGGGGGAGGAAGCCATGCTGGTCACCAAGCCGCAATCACTTCCTTATGTGGAAACAACTGAAAAGTCCTTGGAAAGTTCCTTCCAGGCTCTAGAGTTGCAAGAAACTGCCTTGAGGGATGAAGGGGCTACAGCCATGGTGGCAAAGGTAATGTTTAAGAGCGGATATGAGGTAGGCAAGGGATGGGGCGTCGCATTGCAAGGAATTATTGAACCCATATCAGCTATTCAAAAGATCTACCGTTTCGGCCTAGGATTTGAGGAAGATGCTCTTATGGATGGGCGATTTTAGAGGAGGAACATGCTTTGGGATCAGAGATTTGACCAAAGAGTCAGGAAAATGAAAGTTGTCCTGAAAATCACAGACGTCTTCACCAAACCAACCATTGAGAACCTCGAGAAAGGTGAAGAATTATCCGAAGACCCATCTGTTGATGTCATACAACTGGACTCCCTATATGAAGCCCTGATCTCTCTAATTACTGAGGGGCAAGAGCTGAATAATTGGGAAGCAGAAGACCTTCCTGTGCTCAATCTCGAGTAAAGTACTTTTTGTTATCTACACTTGATCATTTTGTCCATGGTGACAAGTGTAATGCTGTAAATAGAACCTTTTCTTATGACTTAAGTATTAATAAATTAATAGCGCATGGGAGGTGCACAGTTTCCTGGGGAAGCTGAACTACATCTCGAGATTTATTTCCAACCTTACTGCTAAAGCTGAGCTCATCTTTAAGTTACTCAGAAAGAATAATACTACTCGATGGGACCAAGTTTGTCAAGAGGCTTTCGAGAGAATTAAATAGTACGTATCGAACCCACCGATATTGGTTCCTCTAGTGGCAGGAAGGCCGTTGATTCTGTACTTGGCAGTCCAGCAGAGTTCGATGGGGTGTGTTTTGGGGTAGCATGATGACACAGGCCGAAAGGAGAGGGCCATTTATTAGCTAAGCAAGAAATTCAATGATTGCGAGACCAGTTATTCATCTTTAGAGAAAACTTGTTATGCGTTGGCCTGGACAGCGAATCGGCTTAAACACTACATGTTGAATCATAAGACATGGCTTATCTCCCGGATGGATCCCATCAAGTATGTATTTGAAAGCCCTTTCGTGCCAGGGAGGATAGCAAAATGGCAAGTCATACTTTCTCAATATGACATTGTCTATATGACTAGGAAAGCAGTAAAAGGTAGCGTAATCGCTGACCTCCTAGTAGAAAACCCTATTCAAGATTATGAAGCCCTGGATTTCGACTTCCCTGATGAGCATGTCAACGAGGTTGGCAGCGAGCATAGGGAACCAGCCGATTTATGGGAAATGTATTTTGACAGAGCTGTCAATTTATCTGGTAATGGGATCGGAGCTGTGCTGGTATCCCCTGACGGAAAACACTTCCCGATAGCTATCAAGTTAAGATTTGACTGCACCAACAACGTCGCAGAATACAAAGCCTGTGTGATGGGTTTACAGACTGCCATCAAAATGAAAGTCACAAAGTTGGAGGTATATGGAGATTTGGCCTTGATCATTTATCAAGTCAAAGGAGAATGGCAAACTAAGGACCCGAAGCTGATCCCATATCAAAAGTACCTGCTGGAATTAATCAAGAATTTTGAAGAGATTTCTTTCGCTCACCTCAGTCGGGATAAGAATCAATTCACAGATGCCTTATCTACTCTTGCCGTCATGGCTCAAATGGAAGAGGGGCAGACAACTCAGGTATTATAAATCAAAGCAAGGGGTGAGCCAGCTTACTGTTTCATGGCTAAGGAAGAAATTGATGGCAAACCCTGGTTCCATGATATCCAGGTCTACGTCAAAACTAGGGAATACCCTCCAGGGGCAAGTAGAAATGAAAAGAGAATGATCAGGAGATTAGCTTTGGGATACTTCTCTAGTGGTGAAATTCTATATAAAAGGAGCTCCAATGGTGAACTGTTGAGATGCGTGGATGCAAAAGAAGCAAGGAAGATCCATTTTGAGACTCATGAGGGAAATTGTGCAACCCATGCTAATGGACATATGATGGCCAAGCAAATCATGAGATGAGGATGCTTCTAGACTACTATGGAGAAAGATTGCATCGAGTACTTTTGGAAATATCATAAATGTCAAATCTATGCGGATCCGATAAACGTTCTGCCTCATCAATTGTTCAATCTTGTCTCGCCATGGCCTTTTGCAGTGTGGGGCATCGACGTAATTGGTCCCATTAATCCCAAGGCATCCAATGGGCATAGGTTCATCTTGGTAGCTATTGACTATTTTTCTAAATGGGTCGAAGTGACGTCCTATGCCCACATCAAGCAGAACACATTCCTTAAATTTCTCCGAAATAATGTCATCTTCCTACACGGCCTCCCCAGAGAAATCGTCACTGACAATGCCAAGAATTTGAATGGTCCGAAGGTCCAAAGTTTATGTGACCAATACAGGATCCGACATCTCAACTCCTCACCATACCGTCCCCAAATGAATGGAGCGGTGGAAGCCGCTAACAAAAATCTCTAGAGAATCATCTGGAAAATGACAATCACCTATAGAGATTGGCATGATATGCTTCTCTATGCCCTACATGCATACCGGACGACCGTAACGACATCAACTGAGGCAACTCCATACTCACTGATTTACGGAATGGAAGCTGTTTTGCCTATCGAAGTAGAAATTCCTTCCCTGAGAATTCTGAAAGAATCAGGAATCGATGAGTCGGAATGGATCCAGTCAAGGTTAGACCAATTGAATTTGCTGGACGAGAAAAGGCTAGCAGCAGTGTGCCATGGGCAATTATACCAGAGAAGAATGGCTAGGGCATTTAACAAAGGCGTTCACCCGTGCGAATTCCAACCAGGAGATCTAGTCCTGAAAAAGATGCTTCCGAATTAAAACGATGCCCGGGGCAAATGGTCGCCAACTTATGAGGGACCCTACGTGGTTAGAAAGGCGTTTTCTAGTGGGGCCCTGATCTTGACCCATATGAACGGTGAAGAATTTCCAAGACCTGTGAATGCCGACATTGTCAAAAGGTATTATGCCTAAAAAAAATAAAAAAAAAAGAAGAAAAAGGGAGTAGGGGTGAAAACCCGAAAGGGCACTCCTAGCAAAATGTGTAAAAAAAGGCGAAAACCCGGAAGGGCACTTTCGGTAAAATGAGTGAAGGGTGAAAACTCGAAAAGGCACCCTGAAAAAAAAAAAAAATCTAGGGGTGAAAACCTGGAAGGGCGCCCTTAGAATCAGAAGATGGAGAAATAAGGAAGGGAATACGAGACCAGGAAAGGAAATAAACGACCACGACATGAATGTTCGTCAACAGAGTATTTGAAATAATTGCAGTTAAGGGACTTCAAGGTGAACTACAAGGAATCTGTGAGATCCATTCTTGTACTCTTTTTCTTTGAAACTGTACCTTTTTTCTCTCAAGCCATAATAAAGTCATCATTTCACTTTAATCTATCTTCTTTACACATTTACATTTTAATTTATTTTTTGCTTACACTCAGATTTATCTTTCTCGTATACTCACACTCTAATGCTGTCTTTTTCTACATCTTTATTTTGTGCGCTGTTAATCTGTTAAAATTTTGTCATAAGATTAAGATTTGGATATTGATAACCTCATGTACTTTGCTAAGAGATTTGCAGGAAATGATCGATAGGCAAATAAATAAAAAAAAAACTAGGGGTGAAAACTCGAAAGGGCGCTTCTAGTCAGATAGGCAGAGGAGAAAGTGAAAACCCACAAGGGCGCTTTTCGCATAATAAGAAGAAAGTCGAAAACATAAAGGGCATCCTAAGAAGTGAGTTGTAACACCCCTGATTTTTTATATATTATTATTGGGCTTCGTGTAGGTATCCTCAATTCGCGGAAATTCGACAGTTGTCCGGATCTGTGAATTTCCGCATGCTACGGAAAAGTCTCGAATTGGATCGAGGTTTTGGCTACCCCACCATTGTCGGGCATCCCGGCGTTCAAGTCGGAATCGGCAAAGGTAAACCCGAACCTTGCTTTTTCGTAATTTTCTAGTGCTTAAATAGGATTAAAAATCCATAAAATATTCGTGGTAGCTTAGAAAATTACGATTGTTTTTGCAATAGCTTAGTAATATTGCTAAGGACCACGGGGCAAAGTTTTATAATTTTTAGAGCTTGTTTGGGCAGTTTTTGCAAAAATGATCGATAATAAGGACTAAATTGAAATTTTGCGTATTGTGATGGATGACTGATTTGATGGGCCCAGGAGGGGCTGAGTGATATGATTGAGTTGTGGACATATGGACTGTGAATATAGAAGTGTGTTTTGAGCCTTTTTGCAGGTTGGGTAGGTCCTAGGTATAGGGGAGACTCTGCCGGATTTTCGGCATGACTTAGGACGTATTTGGTCTTTTCTTTATTTGTATTGAGTCATTTGTGTTAAATAAATGTAATGTAATTGTCAGGTGAGCCGGGACAGCCTTCTTCCTCCGCCCAGCCGCCACAGTGATTGTCGTCAAGTCTGTGAGTAAAATATTGATTTTAATTATAATTTCGATATTATTATATGTTCAGCATGCCCATGCATCACTTATATGCATATATATTTATGTAGTTAAACTCTAGGCACGAATTATGTTGCATTGATAACTGTTAATGTGCCATGAGTGTTGTTGTGGTAATTTGGAGCAGTGTGCGTGCGTTGGCGTGCGTGTGATGTGGTGTGGACTATGGATAGGACGGGGTAGTCACGGCTTGAGTTCTTCGCTGGGACCCGTTCCTTCGAGGGGTAGTCACGGCTTGAGTTCTTCATTTGGGACCCTCGATTTGGTTTATTAAGCGAAAGTCCGGCTTGAGTTCTTCGCTGGCACCAGGTTGGATTTAAGAGAGCTGTATAGGGGATCAGCTCCCAATATATTATGATTGATGCTACAGGGTGTGTGAGTGCTCCAAATTACCTTTTTGATGTTATGATGTGAAAATGTTGTTTATGTTGCATTTCACTCTACAGGGTGCATTAGTTCAGATAGTTATAGAGATTATAGTTAAGATTGATATTTTACTCTCTGAGTCGAACGCTCACTCCTGTTCAAAAATTTTCTGAGCCACGGGAGGATATTTTGTTAGGTTAACTGCTTTTCTACCTCGCAGGTTGTTTATCAATATTTGTGTAATTTTATTTACTCCTAGAATTTCCGCATGTGTTAGCAGTAATTATTTGAATTTGGTCTGTAATATTATTATCATGTTGGACCTGTAAACTAAATATGCTATGCATGTTTGATGGATTGGATGAGGGAGTTGAGCTCCCATTTATTTTATGATGATGAGTATGTGGAGGGTGAGCTGAGCTCCCCAATTGACTATATATTGTGTTTACAGGTCGGGTGAGTCGAAAACTCCCCGTTGGAAAGTCCATTTTATGGCCGGACTCTGTCCGTTTATTTTCTTGATATTGGGCCCAAATGGGCTTTAGAGTTGGGTTAATGAACAGTTAGGCTTACTACGGGCCTCGGGGGCTTTAAGCTGGCCCAGGTCCTAGTGCCGGTCCGGCCCATAGGTTGGGTCGTGACAAATGTGGTATCAGAGCTTAGGCTCCAGATTCTTAGGGAATGTTTGTCTAAAATGTTGGAAAGAGTCTACTAGGAGTCACATGCGGAGTATAGGATTCTATTTCGTCTTTTCCTGTAATTCTTTGTTTCTAGATTCTACGTTATACCTCGGGAAATATAAGATTACCTCAGTTAGTGTCTTGATTTTCGTGGAGTACACAGAAATGTGAAATAGAGTTAGTAGACATGTGAGATCTATCATGAGGATACGTACTCCAAGAAATGTTATATTTTTGTCAGTATGGGTTTAAATGGTGTGCCCATTTCGTGTAAGACACGAGTACATAAAAGTGAGTCTTAAAAGTACAATGCTTTGCCTAGATAAGGATGAGGATACCACTCTGGCGGTCATCGGTAGATGACCCAATGTAATAATTTTGTGATAATAGAAGATTCAGTAGAGATAAGAAATTAGGAGTCCTAGTCTGTAAGGACGTTTCGTAGTAACTATACAATGTTGTCGTTGTCTGCTCTGTAAGCTGCAGATCTGATCATGACATGAGATTATTGTGTAGAGCTGCGTGCATCCCGTGGTGCTCCATAATGAGGGTGTTTGAGATGGCTTACTGTTTTGGTACGATTATGCCGAGCGAGTTCTATATTTGCAGAGGAGTTGGGAACTCTGGCTAAGAGTCTAGAGTTAGAATATTGAAAGGTCACGGTTGGGTGATAACTAGAGTCGGTGACTCAGATTACTGACATGAGCTAGAGTTACATCAAGAGTTGCTATCGGACTGAGGTTTGGACTAGTTGCAAAGTAAAGGTGACACTTATAGAGTGAGAATAGTATACCTTGTGTGTATCAAGATGGAATAAAGTACAACTCTACTACCTAGAGAAGGTCGAAACTATGAATTGATGATTTATAGAGCTATGATATGATAAAAGAGTCATTAACTTGACATGGTTACGGCAAGGTGGTAGATGTAGTACCTTTGTTGCGACAAGTTAGGATATAGTCCTATCTTTTGAGAATGGATCGAAGGTTATTGCGATAATGATGACTTATGGAATAGTGTCGGATGGGACCGTAGAGTGTGGTAGAGAGTAGTTGGCTCGGGTATCCTGGAGAGGATACAAGTTCCATTATAGGAATTATATATAATCAGATCACGATGGATGTAAATCCTTTGAATTGGATGACGAGTTTGGGTGCCCGAAATCTTAAGTTTTGGAATTGAGTAAACATGGAAAATAATAATAATAATAATAGTGTTAAGAGTAATAAATTAGCGAAGATAAATCACAGAAGGCCAATGGATAAAGAAAGTGCAGAATGAAAGTTTGGGCAATTGATTGCAGATGCAATATAATCTAAATGCTAGTGGAAGTACTAGCTAGAGTGGTCAAAGGACTAAATCTGAGTAGCACAGACATATGATAACGCGATAGAGACTCGAAGATATAGTTAGCAAGTAAATTTATTATGTTATGAAGAAGAATGGAACCAGGGATAGAATAGTCAAGTTCTATTTTGGGTAAGACAAAGGAAATAAATGAAAGGACAACCTAAAGAGCGCATAATAAAAGGAACAAAGTTAAGATATAGGATAGGCTAAGTGTTATTCTTGGCAAGGAGAATGACAAGGATGGAAAACCCAAAATGGGACCACATTAGTGAGAAAAGTGATGGAGGTATGGAATACAATAATAATGAGTAAATGTTAGAAGGTGTGCGATGGTATTGCGGACTACCTAAATAGGTAGAGAAAGAGAAGTTAGTAAGCGATAAGTTGAATAAAAGTCGGTCTAAGGGATCAAATAGGTATGATGAGAGGAAAAGAATGATAGATAATGACACATAGGTTTTAGGTTAGACTTTTGAGATAGTGAGAAGGTAGTTAGAGGTTCGTTATGAATGTCAGGCAAACATTTTTAGTGTGATCAACAGAATCACTTTGTAGTCAAGCAATAACGACAGGACAATAGTAGGGGTAGAACGAAAAGTGACAAGTCTGGATGGTTATAAATCACTAGAAAGTTCAAGGATCAAATTAATGACCCTAGATAAGGGTGGAATTAGTGTTGGAATAATTTATTAGTGAGAGAAATCTTTCAGGAATCAACAAAAGTTAAGGGCACAATAAAAACGATGATAGATATGAATCATAGATCGAGTATAAGTAAAGTTAATAAATTATAAAATATTATGTCAAGAAGGAAAATGGTACGGTAAAGGGTTCATGCAGATGATACCTTATAGGTAGAGCATAATTGTGCTAGGAGATGATGAAATTTGGAGAGAAAGACCAAGAAACTTAGGTGAAACGTTATAATATGACAATCGGGTGTAGTTGAATATAAGAGGATATTTTCTTTCTTTTCAAGTTTAGCTTGTGCTTTTGGTTCTAGAAGATTATATAAGGAACAGAAACTGAGTCAAGGAGACCTAGTTATTGAGAGTTTAGTAGGCACAAATTCATACATAATTTCCTGATATGAGAATGACAGTAAGTGCATACCTAGTATTAAGTATGAAAGGACGAACAGTAATGTGACAGAGTTAAATTGAGTTAGCTACTAAGGCTTGCAACTGTTTTAAACTATGAGCTGGAGGAAGTACTATTTATGGTTGAGATTCAATAGATGAAATTGTTGCTGATGGGTAAATTGAGGTTGAAGTTTAGAAAGCTATGGGCAATATATATGATTATATTAAGGAGAATGAACACGTGAAGTATCTTGTTTGGAATTAAGGCATGACACATATTTCCCTACAGCCGTGTTAGTTCAGATGGAACTTATAGTTTATGGGGCTCATATTCATCCAGGATAAGCAATTTCCTACTAAGGCTGATAGGGAATGATAATGTTCTGATAGTTAAGTTGGAAAAAAGGGGATAAAAAAAAAAAAAAAAAAAATTTCTATGGGTAATTATAAGTGTTACATTGTTACATAAGGTGAAGAATGTGCTGGTAGGAGTAAATCATAGGGTTAGAATTCTTGAAGTAATGAAACTAGTATTCAAGATAAGACTAAGAAATAAAAAGAAAGTTAAAGTTGATGATGGGATAGACATCTTTGAAGGAAAAGGTGTAAGGATGAGATAAGACTAAAATTAAGGAATAAGTACAGCAGGTTGAAATGATACCAACAATACCAAAAAATAGGAAAAGGGAAGTGGATAAGATGCAAAGGACAGGAAGAGAGCTCGATAGAGTCAGTTATAATGATGAGGATAAGGAGTGTCTAACCACTGCCCCTGTGTTAACACTACCTATGAGCGGTGAAGGATACACCGTGTCTTGTGACGCCTCGAGTTGGCCTAGGGTGTGTTTTGATGCGGAATGGAAAAGTAGTGGCTTATGCTTCAAGGCGGTGAAGAGGCATGAGCGAACTATCCCACCCATGATTTGGAAATGGCGGTGTAGTCTTTGCACTAAAAATGCGGAGACACTACTGTATGGTGAAGTGTGCGAGATATACACCACCATAAGAGTTTGAAGTACATCTTCCAACGAGAGGATTTAAACTTGAGACAGAGGAGATGGATGAAGCTTCTGGAAGACTATGATTGCCCCATCCAGTACCACCCTGGGAAGGCCAATGTAGTAGCAGATGCTTTAGCGAGAAAATCTTACAGCGATTTGGCGCACATTTCACAGAGAAGAGACCGTTGATTCAGAGGTACATGAGTTGATGGATCAAGGTTTAATCCTAGATCTTTCGGATGAGGGTATTGTTGGCTCACTTTTGGTGAGGCGGACTTGAGGGACAGAGTTATAGTTTCCCAGCACAGAGACCAACAATTGATGAAGATTATAGAAAGAGTACAGCAAGGTGAAGGTGGTGAGTTCGGATTTGCCAATGATGGCGCCCTAGTGCAAGGTTCTAGGATATGTATGCCCGATGTGGACAACCTCAAGAATGAAATCATGCGAGAGGCACACTACACACTGTACAGTGTCCACCCAGGTTCCACCAAGATGTACCATGATGTGAAAGATAGCTATTGGTGGAATGGCATGAAGAGAGACATAGCAGACTTTGTGTCCAAGTGCTTGACTTGTCAGAAGGTGAAGTTTGAACACCAGAGACCGTCAGGGAAGCTGCAAGAGCTCCCTATCCCAGAATGGAAGTGGGAAATGATCACTATGGATTTTGTGACTGGGTTACCTCGTACCACGCGAGGATATGATTCGATATGGGTAATTGTAGACCGCTTGACTAAATCAGCTCACTTCTTACCTGTGAAGACTACATATTCTGTGGCACAGTATGCCCGGCTCTACATTCGAGAAATAGTCAGATTGCATGGAGTTAAACTTCCATAATATCGATAGAGGGCCCCGATTCACTTCTCGGTTTTGGAGAAAATTGCAGAGGCACTTGGCACCTGCAGTTGAACTTGATGCGGCTTTCCACTCTCAGACAGACGGACAGTCCGAAAGGACAATCCAAACACTGGAAGACATGCTTCGCATGAGTGTCTTGGATTTTGGAGGTCAATGGGATGAGCAGCTAGCTTTGGTGGAGTTTGCCTACAACAACAGTTATCACTCTAGCATAGGGATGGCACCCTATGAGGCATTATATGCAAGAAAGTGTAGTTCTCCTCTGTGTTGGGAGAAATGGGGAAGCGAAGGTGCATGATGTAGACCTAGTGCAAGTACACTTGAGGTAGTTCCTTTAATCGAGAACGATCGAGGATAGCTTTCAGTGAGCGAAGAGTTATGCACCCAGACGGAGGGATGTGGAGTTTGCGATGGGCGACTATGTATTCTGAAGGTTTCTCCAATGAAGGAGTCATGAGATTTGGAAAGAAGGGCAAGTTGGCACCTCGGTATATCGGACCTTTTGAGGTTCTTGATAGAATTGGAGCGATTGCCTCACGGTTGGAGCTACCACCCAACCTCTCTCACGTTCATCCCGTGTTTCACATCTCCATGCTCAGAAATACCTTTCAGATCCTTCTCATGTACTGCAGCCGGATGTGATAGAGCTAAAGGAGAACTTGACATTTGAGGAGCAGCCTGTAGCCATAGTGGACTACCAAGTGAGACAGTTGAGATCCAAATAGATCCCTATGGTTAAGGTTTTGTGGAGGAGTCAGTCAGTGGAAGAGTGCACCTGGGAGTCAGAACGGGACATGCGTAGCAAGTACCCTTATCTGTTCAATGTATAATCATGTGCTTTATTCTCTTGTGTAAAATTCGAGGACGAATTTTTACGTAAGGGAAGAATGTAACACCCCTGATTTTTTTATATATTATTATTGGGCTTCGTGTAGGTATCCTCAATTCGCGGAAATTCGACAGTTGTCCGGATCTGTGAATTTCCGGCGAATGCACCGCTACTGGAAAAGTCTCGAATTGGATCGAGGTTTTGGCTACCCCACCATTGTCGGGCATCGGCGCGTTCCCGAAGTCGGAATCGGCAAAGGTAAACCCGAACCTTGCTTTTTCGTAATTTTCTAGTGCTTAAATAGGATTAAAAATCCATAAAATATTCGTGGTAGCTTAGAAAATTACGATTGTTTTTGCAATAGCTTAGTAATATTGCTAAGGACCACGGGGCAAAGTTTTATAATTTTTAGAGCTTGTTTGGGCAGTTTTTGCAAAAATGATCGATAATAAGGACTAAATTGAAATTTTGCGTATTGTGATGGATGACTGATTTGATGGGCCCAGGAGGGGCTGAGTGATATGATTGAGTTGTGGACATATGGACTGTGAATATAGAAGTGTGTTTTGAGCCTTTTTGCAGGTTGGGTAGGTCCTAGGTATAGGGGAGACTCTGCCGGATTTTCGGCATGACTTAGGACGTATTTGGTCTTTTCTTTATTTGTATTGAGTCATTTGTGTTAAATAAATGTAATGTAATTGTCAGGTGAGCCGGGACAGCCTTCTTCCTCCGCCCAGCCGCCACAGTGATTGTCGTTAAGTCTGTGAGTAAAATATTGATTTTAATTATAATTTCGATATTATTATATGTTCAGCATGCCCATGCATCACTTATATGCATATATATTTATGTAGTTAAACTCTAGGCACGAATTATGTTGCATTGATAATCGCAATGTGCCATGAGTGTTGTTGTGGTAATTTGGAGAAGTGTGCGTGCGTTTGCTTGCGTGTGTTTTGGTGTGGACTATGGATAGGCGGGGTAGTCACGGCTTGAGTTCTTGGTGGGACCGTTCCTTGAGGGTAGTCACGGCTTGAGTTCTTCGCTGGGACCCTCGATTTGGTTTATTAAGCGAAAGTCCGGCTTGAGTTCTTCGCTGGCACCAGGTTGGATTTAAGAGAGCTGTATAGGGGATCAGCTCCCAATATATTATGATTGATGCTACAGGGTGTGTGAGTGCTCCAAATTACCTTTTTGATGTTATGATGTGAAAATGTTGTTTATGTTGCATTTCACTCTACAGGGTGCATTAGTTCAGATAGTTATAGAGATTATAGTTAAGATTGATATTTTACTCTCTGAGTCGAACGCTCACTCCTGTTCAAAAATTTTTACAGGCCACAGGAGGATATTTTGTTCTGGGTTAACCTGCTTTTCTACCTCGCAGGTTGTTTATCAATATTTGTGTAATTTTATTTACTCCTAGAATTTCCGCATGTGTTAGCAGTAATTATTTGAATTTGGTCTGTAATATTATTATCATGTTGGACCTGTAAACTAAATATGCTATGCATGTTTGATGGATTGGATGAGGGAGTTGAGCTCCCATTTATTTTATGATGATGAGTATGTGGAGGGTGAGCTGAGCTCCCCAATTGACTATATATTGTGTTTACAGGTCGGGTGAGTCGAAAACTCCCCGTTGGAAAGTCCATTTTATGGCCGGACTCTGTCCGTTTATTTTCTTGATATTGGGCCCAAATGGGCTTTAGAGTTGGGTTAATGAACAGTTAGGCTTACTACGGGCCTCGGGGGCTTTAAGCTGGCCCAGGTCCTAGTGCCGGTCCGGCCCATAGGTTGGGTCGTGACATGAGTAAGAAAGGGAAAGTTATGGGTTTAAATCTTGAGACTTGTCCTCCATTAATCATTTATCTTCGAGATCCTGTTAAGTACATTTCGTCGCAGAAGGACTTCTCGCGTCAGGTTAGGCTTGCTTTGTCAGCATTTTAATTTCTTGCATTTAAATCTCTTGCTATCAACTTCTGGTTCCTTGATCCAAGTTCATTTTTATTTCTTGCATTTAAATCTCTTACTATCAACTTCTAGTTCCTTGATCCAAGTTGATTTTAATTTTCAGCATTAAAATTTCTTGTCATCAACCTCTGGTTCCTTGATCCAAGTTGATTTTCAGCATTTAAATTTCTTGTCATCAACCTCTGGTTCCTTGATCCAAGCTGATTTTAATTTTCAGCATTTAAATTTCTTGTCATCAACCTCTGGTTCCTTGATCCAAGCTGATTTTAATTTTCAGCATTTAAATTTCTTGCTATCAACCTCTGGTTCCTTGATCCAACCTGATTTTAATTTTCAGCATTTAAATTTCTTGCTATCAACCTCTGGTTCCTTGATCCAAGTTGATTTTAATTTTCAGCATTTAAATTTCTTGCTATCAACCTTTGGTTCCTTGATCCAAGTTGATTTTAATTTTGTGCATTTAAATTTCCGAGTTGATTTTTATTTCTTACATTTAAATTCCTGTCATCAACCTCTGGTTCCTTGATCCAAGTTGATTTTAATTTTCAGCATTTAAATTTCTTGCTATCAACCTCTGGTTCCTTGATCCAAGTTTATTTTAATTTTCAGCATTTAAATTTCTTGCTATCAATCTCTGGTTCCTTAATCCAAGTTGATTTTAATTTTCACATCTAAATTCCTGTCATGAACCTCTGGTTCCTTGATCCAAATTGATTTTTAATTTCGTGCATTTAAATTTCTGATTGATTTTTATTTCTTGCATTTAAATTCCTGTCATCAACCTCTGGTTCCTTGATCTAAGTTGATTTTAGTTTCCAATTTTAACTTCCAAGTCAAATTTTGATTCTCAATGTTTTAATTTTTGATACCCAATCGCTCAAAATATGGGTCTGAATCTTTACATAATTCCTATACGGGAAAATTTTATTCCCTTCAATAGAAATTATGTAAAGAGGGGCAGCTGTCGATACCATATTTTGGCCGATCACCAAAGTCAATGAACTTTGAAAATCGATGCTCAACCAACATTCTTCGGTAACAAGTGACTCGACCAGGAAATAAACCGATCCCGCATCTAGTCGATTGCATTTTTGATCTCTTGTCAAAGGAGATCAAACCAATATCAGATCTCTATGCCATCCAATCTCATTTCCGATCTCTTGTCAAAGGAGATCAAACCAATATCAGGTCTCCATGCCATCCGATTGCATTTCCGATCTCTTGTCAAAGGAGATCAAACCAATATCAGATCTCTATGCCATCCAATCTCATTTCCGATCTCTCATCAAAGGAGATCAAACCAACATCAGGTCTCTATGCCATCCAATTTCATTTCCGACCTCTCGTCAGTTCCATGCCATCCAATGTCATTTTTGATCTCTCGTCAAAGGAGATCAAACAAATATCAGGTCTCTATGCCATCCAGTCTTATTTTCGATCTCTCCTTTACAAATGTTATGGAAAATCATTTAATAAAGTTAAGGTTTCAGTCCGACTTAATGGTGATTCTGATCTTAAGAATTCAAATCAAGTTTCCAATTTTAATGATCTAAAGTTCTACCCGGTGTTTGGTCTCGGCTTAGGCCGATTTCATAGTTACAATGTAGTTCCGACCTCTTATACTTAGATTAATAATCGCTTTTAAGTTTGATGTTCTAATATGTTCAAACAATTAAGCACTCATACAATTTAGATACGTTTCGATCTCATTAAGAAATTGAACAAAAAGGATTTCATTTCATCTCAAAATAAAAGTATAAGTCATTCGGCTGGAGGGTCACCCCCAGCCTGTTCTACATTAACATTTTGCTCATTCTCTCCCTCTCTCTCGGTTTCCTCCTCACTCCCCTCTTCATTTCGGGGAGTAAGATCCACCATCCAGGAGAAGTTTTCCCTAGGATAACGCCTCTCGAGCTCGGCCAGAATATCACTATGTGCATTCACATAAGCACCAGCTTCCCTCGTCACAGCCTCTTCTTCCTTCACTTTGAGCTCCTCAGTAAGGCGAGTGACGTCAGCAGTTCGGAACGATCGAGCTTCCCTAAGTTCACGAGCCTGTTCGGCCAGCTTATCCTCATAGGATTTCATCCGATCTTCGATTTCAGCAATATAGTCTTGGGCGGATGAAAGTTGGGCTCGGGCGGAAGCTGCATCCTGGACCACTTTCAGAATCTCCTACCTCAGAAGATGAGCCTTTTCCCAGATTATATGCTAGCTCACCAGGCTCTCTACGCTCAAACTCATCGTCTGAGCCAGGAGATCGTCAATGGTACCTGAGGTCAGCCTGTTCCAGTCCTCCTGGAGGTATATGGTAGCACCCAGAACTTGGCCAAACCCGAATTTTTCCGAACAGATCGGTTCTTCTCCAGAGAATGAATGAGGACTTGGGAACCATGAGAAAGGGTCCTCACAGTAGGTTGGGAAGACCCCCCTTCCGCACTTGAAGGAACAGGTGGAGGTGGTGGCTCTTATTGTCGAGGGGGAGAAGGAGCTACCTATACTTCTGGGACTGGTTGTCCCAAAGGTCGGGACAAGTCTCCCGGCACTTCTCCCGAATCCCGCCTTGGCGTCTGTGATGCCACGATGATCTTCATTTCTCGTACCTTCCGAGAGACCTTTCTTTTCCGCTTGCGGCTCTCCTTTGCGCCTTCACCTCCAGCCATTTCTGCACAGAAACACAGTTAGTGAGATTACCTAAATTAAGAGACTAAAGATTTAGGTTATACCGGTCCCAGGTCTGAGGTTGGAGAGCTGCAGTTCATAGTCTTCATTGGCGATCATCTGCATTAGCCACCATCTCAGTTCGGCCATAACAGCGTATAAGCATGAATACTAAGCATGAATACTTGTGAGTGGCCGCCTAATCCATCAATTCCATTACCATGGCACCCTCGTCCCTACTCAGGGCGACCTTCTTTGGAATTGATGGGCCCAGCTATTGCCAGCTACGTAGGAAACCTTCAAAATCATTCAAAATCTTGCTCCTCAACATAAAGAAGCGATTCTTCCAATTCTTCAGTGAAGCGGGGAGATCGATAAAAAGCCCACAGTGCGGTTTGGCTTGAAAGAACAAATACTCATCGTCCTTTCGACGAGTAAGTCTGTGCAGCTCGGTAAAAACCTTCGTTGTAGGCTCGAGCTTCTTGGCCCGGCATAAGCCTCTAAAAGCCATCAGAATTCGCCATGAGTTCGGATGTACTTGGGCTATACATACGTGGTGGAACTTTAGAATGTCCTTGAAAAAGTCGTCAAGGGAAAACTAAAGCCCGGCTTTTAATTGCTCTTTATATACCATGATCACATCATTTTCTTCAAAGAAGTGATTGGCTCAGAGATCGCCATGGCATCTGATAAGCTCGTACGAGTCGGTCCGAAGGTTGTACTCTTGACTAATGAATTGCAGATCGGTTTCTTGGAGGACTGACGGCAACTCGTCCATGGGAAGATTTTCTCTCCCAGAGGAAGGTGTTCGTCTTCATTGTGCCACTTGATCGTGGGCTGAAGTAGAGGTCGTAGGAGGCTCAGGTCGCCCACTTGGCCTGACCACCTCAACTTCATCCGACGTCCAAGAAATATGGACGGAAAGGGGGCTCGCCACTCTCTGACCCTCGGAGCCGTTCATTTTCAAAGAAATAAAAGAAGTTTAACTAAGAAAAGGATTAAAACCCTTACCGGAATGTGATCGGTGTTGGAAAAACTTGAAGAAACGAGAGAATTTTGAAGTTGCTAGCAAAGTGCTGAAAGTGACATAAGGGAGCAACTGATTGACCCTCTCCCTATTTATACCTGTCTGAGCATTTAATGCTCACGAAGTCCCAAGTGGCGCTTCGGTTAGTGGAATTGACCCGCTTTCTTGACACATCACGGGAAAGTTCTAGAAACACAATAATAAAATCGAATAAAATGAGATCGGCTAGCTAGGGTTATCAAATTGTGTGAATTTTCAGAGCCGCAGATCTGCTAATGACGATTTAGTTAGAGATCAGATCGGATATGCACATCAGAGATCGGAAAATAACCAATGCAATAATTAAATAATAACCTTCAAATAAAATTTCATTTCATTTCCAAAAGGTCAGATTACATCATTTGAGTGATCTGAAGAGATCGGATTACATCATTAAGAGAACTTTTAAAGGTGAGATTACATCATTTGGGCGATCTCTAAAGATCGGCACTACATCCTACCTAGTAAGGGCCTCTGTCAAAGCCTAGTCTTGTGGTTGAATCAAAAGATGTGTTTGATCAGAAAGCCAGCCAAAAGCATTGGATAGATGTGCAGCTCAGATGGAGTGACTATGACTCTCATGATGGTGAGTAGAGTTATCGTCGATGTCATCGGCCAGAACTGAGCTGCAGTCGGGATGCCCGATGTGGTGAGGAGCCAAATGAACTTCAAGAGGTGGTCACCGACATTAAGATTGAAATTAGTAGTACTCTTGCCCGAGATCAGCACACCAATTATACTGGTGGACCGATTCGAGATCGGCATGATCATCGTTTTTGATCCTGATCGGTAAATTAGTCCGGTTCCTTCACTGTCATCAGATATTGTTGTCATGTTTCTTCGATCACCAGGATCATAAATTTTCAGTCGAGGAGCAAAGAAAACTGTCAGAAAAAGATCAAAAGCAGTCACCATAATCGAAATTGTCACCAGAGAAGCTAGAACAGGAGAAATAGAGAAATGGAAGGAGGAGAAATGAAGTGTGGAGGAGTTTTCTCACTAGTGCACATATATAGGGCCTGAGCATTTATTGCATATAGAAACCGAAGAGGATGCATCGGTAACCGAAGAATTAATTGCTTTGACTAAGGCAGATCGGATAAAGAGGAAGGTCTGGAATGGGAGAGAGCGGGAAGCGATGAAGGGCCCGATATGAGACAGATCGGAAAAGAAAAGGGTCATAATAGAGAGATCGAAAAGAATAGAGATCGGAAAGCAAAAAGAGGACAAGATGACTTCCAATAACTCTCTGCATAATCAGAGCCGAGGTAGTTAAAGCGTTGCTGTAACACCCTAGGCAAATCCCACATCGACAAAACACGGGAGAGATGCTGGGTTTATAAGTTGATGGTTTGTAACCCCTATTGACGCGTTTTAAAACCGTGAGGGCTTCGGCCCAGAGCGGACAATATCACTAGTGGGCCGGGCCATTACATTTGTGGTATCAGAGCTGGACTCCCTCTAGTACGGTGTGTGGTGCGAGGACGCACCAGGCGGAAGCTGGTGGGCTTGTCACGACCCAGGGATGGGGTTGGGACGTGCTTGTTCAACCAGCTACGCACTGGGGTGGAAACTTCGTGTCCCACATCGGAAACGGGAAGAAAAGATTTGGGTCATATATGTGGGAGCCTTCCTCACCTGGTCAGCGCGCTTTTGGGAATGAAACCTCCCAAGGGACAAATCCGTGAGGCCCATGGGCCAAAGCGGACAATACTAACTGGAGAAGGATCGGGCTGTTACAATTGCAGGCATGATCAAATCTTCACCGCACGCCCCATTTGTAGAATCGCCCATATTGCTGACAGGCGCCAAAACAGTTACGACAGTTCTGTACATCTCAATCTCCACCATTGATCATATTTGTAAGGATGAACTCGAAGCCCTTGGATCAAATGGCAGATGACAGGTCCGGCGCCTTTTATTCCCAGCCTTTGGATCTGTCCTAACAGGCAAGACCCTGAGTCGTTGGATTAAGAAGAGAAAGGACAGATATTCTGAATAGGATCCCAGTTGTCCGTTTTGATTCCCTTTAATTTTCAAATGTCAGATTATGTCATTTTAAATCTAAACCTTTCGTCTCCCCAAGGGGAGATCCTGACCCATCATTAGTAGCACCCGTTCCCTATAAATACCTATATGCAATACTGTAAAGGGGACGGGCAAAAAAAGGGTGGTGGTGATTATAGTGGAAAGACTCTGAAATCTAATTCAGTCTTGCTACTTTACCATTCTGAGCTTGCATAAAATTGAGAAACTTCAAAAACTAGTTTTCTTGAGTATCTCCATTGATAGAGTTTTCGAACCCTGAAATCCTTCATTTTCAGTCTGTTTATCACTCTGCTATACCATTTCCGTTCAATCTCGTCTTCATCACCTAACATCAACATATTATTCTCTCAGCTTGATCTCATTCTGACCTGGTTTCTGTCGCTTCGGCTCGACTACATTTTAACCTGGTTCTCGCAATCTCGAAGTAAGCATTAGTCCCTATACCACCAACTTTCAACTCTACAATATTTGTGATCTCCGGAGTCAGTTTGATGGCCTTGACCTCACACAGGTAAGTGTCTAGACTGTCACTTTGCCGAATGCTCGCGTTTTACTTTCTCTGCTTTTATTCTCGAACTTTTCATTAAGTTCAGTTATACTAAAGATCCCCACA
Source organism: Hevea brasiliensis (assembly GCF_030052815.1). Taxonomy (NCBI): domain Eukaryota; kingdom Viridiplantae; phylum Streptophyta; class Magnoliopsida; order Malpighiales; family Euphorbiaceae; genus Hevea; species Hevea brasiliensis. The sequence continues at coordinate 96,659,597 of NC_079498.1, read as the reverse complement.
TAGATCCTTCAGGCTGATAGTTATTCTCTTGAGTTTACTTTTCCTATTCGACAGTTCACGTTATTTATTTGTTTTTAGTTTTTATTTCCTTCGAATATAGGTGTTTCGATTGCGGGTAACTTGTAGGTAATTTAATAAAAATGTTGGTAGCAGTATCCGAACGTGAAAGTTTCTTTTGAATAAATAAAAATAATCAAAGAATGAATAGGGAATAAGAGGAAAAGTTATGAGGTCGGGCTACTAAGTTAGTCTAGGAAATAGCATAATAGAGCGGGAATCGAGATAAGATTGGACCCCAGACTAGTAGCCAAAAGAGATCAGATATAGCCAGCCAAAGAGTTCGGACAAGATAGTCATATACGAGATCGGTGAAAAGTTCGGTCTTATATCACGAACACTTAAAGAGGTCGGGGGAGAGTTCTTACTCGATCCTCATTCAAATTAAAACTCGGAGATCGGAGGAGAGTTCTTATCCGAGATCCTCCTTTAAAATTTTGAACCAAACACTTTAAGAGGTCGGTGGAGAGTTCTTACCTGATCCTCATTCAAATAAAAAACATGGAGATCGGAGGAGAGTTCTTATCCGAGATCCTCTATTTAAAATTTTGAACCAAACACTTTAAGAGGTCGAGGGGAGTTCTTACCTGATCCTCATTCAAATAAGAAAGACACGGAGATCGGAGGAGAGTTCTTATCCGAGATCCTTCATTTAAATTTTTAAACCGAACACTCTAAGAGAGCGGGAGAGAGTTCTTATTCGAAATCTCCTGCCTAAAACTCTTAATAAAACTTATCAGGAGATCGGCAAAAACTTCTTATCCGAGCTCTCTTAACGAAATCAAAATTAAAATAACACAACTCCAATAGACAAGATAACTTTATTTGACACCTATTCACTAAAGGGCCATCTCACGAACTCGTGTTCTTGGGCAACCCAAAATAAGTGAAATATCAAACAGTCCTTTATTATGCACAAAGGATTAACATCATCCCTATCCCAACCCTCTAATTATCTTTTTAATTTATAAAGAGCATAACATTAAATCTGTTTACCCTCGTTGCGGAATGAGGCGGGGTGCCTAACACCTTCCCCGCCCGTATACGGACCCCGAACCTAGAATCTCTTTTTCTCTTTTGAAGTGGTTTCCTTTTAATGGTTTTCTTTAATTTCCCTCAAAATTAAAGTAGCGACTCCTCACTTTTCCCACTTCAGTGAAGAGCTTTCGTCCGGGCGATCGCAAAATACCTTGCGACAATACTACAAATTAATACTACCAATAATTTATTAACAAAAATATATTTGTACAAAAAAATTTATTTTATATCAAAGAAAAATAAATTAAATAAAAAAAATGAGAAAGAAAAATATGATGAAGAAAATTGATGAGAAAAAAAATGATTATGAAGAAAATAGATGATAAAGAAAATATACAAAAAAGAAATAGATGAAGAAGAAAATAGATAAGAAAAAAAAATGGTGAAGAAAATGGATGATAAAGAAAAAGATAATGAAGAAAATATGTTAGAAAGGAAAAAATAATGAGTAAAATAGATGAGAACGAAAAAGATAAAGAAGAAAATGAGAGAAAAGAGAAAAAAGAAAGAAAAAAAAAGTAATGGGAAAAGAAAATGAGTAGTGGTTTATATAAGCAAATTAGCGACCAATTTTAGCAACTGATTGTAGGTTACTAATTTTTTTAAAAAATTGGGCGAAAATTTTTTGAGAAAAATTTTGTGAAAATTTTTTGAGAAAAATTTTTGGAGCCGATTCACAATCGGTTACAAAATTAATTGCAAATCAAAATAAAAAAAAATGAGAGAAAATGTTTGAAGAGAAAAAATCAGTTGCTATTAGCAACTGATTTTAGTCAGCTGTAAAAATCAGTTATAAAAATCAATTGCTGTTAGTAATCGATTAACAAATCAGTTGCAAATCATAAAAAAAAAAAAAGAAAACAAAAAATTTGGCGAGAATTTTTTGAGGTAAAAATCGTTTATAATCAGTTGCAAATTAAAAAAAAAAATTGAGTAGGAATTTTTGGGAGGGAAAAGTCAGTTGCAAAATCGATTGCAATTAGCGACCGATTCGTAAATCGATTGCAAATAACAAAAAAAGAAAAAAAAATTGGGCAGAAATTTTTTGAGAGAAAAGAATTTAGTAATTTATTTGCAATTGGTCGCAAAAATCGATTGTTAATAACAACCGATAATGTATCAGTTACCAATAACAATTGAGTTTAGCAACCGATTTAGGAGCTAATAAAAATAATTTTTTAATTTCACAACCAATTTTAAAATTAGTTACTATTAGCAATCGATTCTTCAATCTGTTGCTAAATTTTTGAAAATTAATTATTTTATTAAAAAACATAAATCATAAATCAGTTACTAATAATAACCGATTTCAGTCAGTTACAAAAATCGATTACAAAACTATTTGTTTTTTTTTTAGTATAATACCATAAGTGTAATATCCATAATTTTCAAATAATTATTATATATATATTTTATTCTAATCCTGGTATTATGGACTTCGCGTATGTACTTTCATTTCGTGAAAATTTGATCGTCGCCTGAATTTGCAATTTCGGGCCTAGCAGATAAGCTGCTGGAACTATTTCAGAACTGGGTCAAGATTATAGGCTATCTCACCATTTTCAGACGTTCTGGACGCGTTCCAGTTGTCAGATATGGCATAGGTAAACTCGAACTCTACATTGCTCAATTTTTGCCTTGTACTGGGTTAGAATAAAATTTATAAAATATTCGTGGATGATAAGAAAATTACGATTCCTATTGCAATACCCTTATAATATTGTTAAGGACCGCGAGACAAATTTATAGAATTTTTAAAGTTAGTTTGGATAGTTTTTGAAAAATATTAGTTTTGAAGTCTTCTAATTGAGTTGTCTGATGTTGTGATTATTGCTTGGTTTGGAGGGGCCATATAATGATGATGAGATATGGGTTGAGTTTAGAAGTATTATTTGAACCATTTTGCAGGTTGGGTAGGTCATAGGTATAGAGGAGACTCTACAGGATTTTCAGCACAACTTAGGGTGTCTTTGGTCTTTTCTAAACTTGTATTAAGTCAAATATATTAAATAATTGCAATGAAATTGTCAGGTGAGTCGGTACAGCATTCCTCCTCCGCCTAGCCGCCGCAGTGACCTCGGTTCAAGTTTGTGAGTAAAATATTAATTTTAATTGTAATTTCGATATTATTATATATTCAAGCATGTCCATGCATCACTTATAAATATGTATCTATGTAGTTAAACACTAAGCACATTTTATATTGCATTCATAATTGTTGAAGTGCCATGGATATTGTTTGTGGTAATTTGGAGTAGTGTGTATGCGTGGTGTATGGTATTGGATATGGACAGGACGGGTGGACACGACTTGAGAGACACTCGCTGGGACCCAGTCCTTCTAAGTAGAGACGGCTTGAGAGACACTCGCTGGGACCCCGCATTTGGTTTATTAAGCAAAAGTCTAGCTTAAGAGACACTCGCTAGCAGAGGTTTGATTAAGAGGGCTATATAGGGGATCAGCTCCCATATATGTATTGCTTGACAGTATTGGGTGTGTGAGTGCTCCAAATTGCCTTTTTGCTGTTATGATATGAAAATTATGACGATATTGCATTTCACTCCACAGGGTGCATTAGCTTTAGATAGTTATAGAGATTATGATTAAAATTAGTATTTTACTCTCTGAGTTGAATGCTCACTCCTGTTCATCTATTTTTCCAGGCTACAGGAGGATTATTTGTTGTGGCTAACCTACTCTTCTTCTTCGCAGGTCCACTAATAGTATTTAATATATTTTGTACAATTGAGTTAAATTTTAGACTCTGCATGTGTTAGAAGCACTTATTTTTATTTTAGACCTATAAAATTATTAACTGTATGCATGATGGGATTGGATGAGGGAGCTAAGCTCCTATTTGAGTTATGACATTTTGATTATGTGGAGGGTGAGCTGAGCTCCCCAATTTATTATATATTGTGTTTACAGGTTGGGCAAGTAAAAAACTTCCCATTGAATTGTAACACCCTAGGCAAATCCCACATCGACAAAACATAGGAGAGATGCTAGGTTTATAAGTTGGCGGCTCATACCCCTAGTGACGCATTTTAAAACCATGAGGGCTTCGGCCCAGAGCAGACAATATCACTAGTGGGCCGGGCCATTACATTTGTGGTATCAGAGTCGCTCCGCGTGCAACCTTGGGCGATGGTGGGGCAAACCTCAGCGAGGACGCTGAGTCCCATAAGGGGGGTCAATTGTAACACCCTAGGCAAATCCCATATTGGTAAAACACGAGAGAGATGCTGGGTTCCTGAACCGCCGGTTTAGGTTCAATGAAATCATGAACCTGAATCAAACCGCCAGGAGACAGTTTGGAAGACGGTTCCTAAACCATCGGTTCCGGTTTGAGTCCCGGTTTATAACAGTTTGAAGGGCGATTCGAAAAAGAACAGCTTAAGACAGTTTGGAGGACGGTTTGGAAGCGGTTTAGGGATGGTTTAAGGGTAGCTTAAACAAAAAAAAATTAGAGAAAAATTTTATTGATTCAAAATTTATGTTATATTTGTAAAAATATTTTAATTTTTATTAGAAATCTTTCAATCAAAATAAAATAAGAAAAAAAAGGAAGAAAATAATTTATCTTTAAGAAAAATTTAATAAATAAATTCTTGACCCTGATTAAAAAAACTAGAGATGAAATTAATTTTTTTAAAAGAAATTAGCAAAAAGTGTATGAACTTAATTTTGCCTATATATCCCTTTAGGATTTAGAGGAATAAAAATTTCTAATTCTATTACTTGCCTTTTTTTAAAAATTATAATAATTGATAATTAAAAAGTATAAAAGAGAAAAAAAATTAAAATAGAGGGTATTGGAAATTTTATTGAGGATTTAAAGTACTAACAAAGTAATTGAGATAGTATTGAAAATTTCAGTAAGTATATAAAATAATAAAGTAGGAAAATTGAGAGAGTATTGGAAATTAAAATGAGTGTAAAAAATAATCATTTAGAAAATTTGAGAAAAATTGAAAAAATATTAAGAATTGAAGAAAAGGCAGAGAATAATTGTGTAGAGAATTAATGATATATATAAATGAATTAGGAGTGACGTAACATATTTATTAAAATTTTTTATATTTAAATTGCCGGTTTAATCCGATTCGAAATCGTAAGTTCAATCTGGTTCGGAACTGCCGGTTTACGGTTCTTAAAAAATATGAACTTGAACCAAACCGCAGAAGGACGGTTTTGATCCGGTTTAAAGCCTGTTCTGGTTTTGACCAGTTTTGGTTCGGTTTTGACCGAACTGGTTCTGGTTCGGTTCCGATTCAAAACCGGACCGTGGCCACCCCTAAGTAGGAGATGCCATTGTCAAACAGTTTGCTTATTTAATTTAATTACTCCGCTAAACACAAAAGAGTTTAAGTTAAATTAATGGCTTACACATAATAAGCTTTTGTGGGTTAGCTAACAAAAACTAGATTCCTAATTTCACCGTTTCTAAACATTATAAGGGAAATTCTTTTTTAATTTTTTATCAAAAATTATATGGGAACTTCCTGTATATATAATAACTGGATGTACGTATATATCTTTTTATTAATTTCCCTTTTTTTTGAAATTTCTATATTTGTTCCTTTCATTAATAAAAAAAAAATATGACATAAAAAATGCTTGACAAGATTCATTAATTTTAATGACTAAAAAATCAAATTTTCTCTAATGTGTTATTAGATAAGAGAACGTCTTAAAACTAATTAACTACCACAAAATCTCCATTACAAAAAGTAAAAAAGAAAAGAAAAAGAAAAGAAAAGAAAAGAAAAAGAAAAGAAAAAGAAAACTTCCCCTTCATCTTCACCCTATCATCACCCCTATTGAAACCAAAGGTTGCAAGTCTTCTTATGGCAGTGACCAAAACCGATTGATGCATCAAATCCACTCTTCGGAATGTGAAAGGAGGAATGTGTTATATATATATATATATATGTGTGTGCCGTTGATCGAGCTTGCTCTTCGGCTAGGATTATCTATATATCTATTGGATAAGTTGTTAATTGTGTCGAGATTTCCAATAAATACTTTGGGCACAATGGCTGAGATAAGGAATCAATTCTTGTATTTTTATGTGTATTATATTTACATACATAAAAGAACCATCTTCTCGTGCGAATCTTTTGATGATATTTATTGATTGATGTTATATGTATATTGTCAGACTGCATTAGTCTTAAGTAGTTATAAAAATTATATTCATAATTAATATCATATATCTACGAGTAAAAGCTCATTCATATTTGACTATTTTTCTAGGCGATGGAAAAAGTCTTTATCCTGCAATTTCCTTCATAAGCTTATTTACTTAGATTGGTATATACTTATGTTTTATTATTATCACTTTTAGAATCCATAGAAACTTTACTTACTTTATTTGGGACATGTAATGTTTATTGTGTTTATTGAATGACAGAATGGAAATTAAACTATACTGTTTATTTTAAAAAAAAAAAATCAAAAGATAAGATGTCATTAAAAATGTGACATCCCTTATCCTTCTATAGTGTAGCCGAGTAAAATATGTCACACAGTGTGCCGGAACACCAAATCATATTTCCATTACAAGTTACCCTTTTTAAACTCATTTATCTACAATTTTGATTAACCTAAATTTTTTCACAAATTTTATAGAAAATTCGGCAGAGTGCCGGCTATAAATTGGAAAAACAGTTCTTCTGAACCTATTTAAAAGACACTTCCAATATAATTTTCAAATCCAGAACTCCATTATACACACATCTCAACTCAATCTCAAAATCTCAACACTATTTTCAAAATTTTTCTATTCACATCATCATTTGAAGCACATTCATGAATATTTCTCAACATTTCATTTTTAAACATAATATACAGAAAATTTCAATACCATGAAATTTCATATTTTTACATTATCACATAAGTTCAAGAGTTTGTAATTATAGTCCAAAACTATTACAAAATGCAAAATACAAAATGCCACCCAAAGTCCTAATGTCCTACCAAGTGCACTGCAGGTGTGAGGTGACTCTGAACTCAGTATATAGCTCTGAAAGTTTACCCGATCTGATGTCTGCTGGGCTCTCCAGTTATGTCTCCAGTACCTGTGCGTGGCAAAAGCGACGCGCTAAGCAATTCTACTTAGTGGTGACAATGTAAAATAAAATAACTAAAATAAAGTAAATATGCAGAATGTATGTTTACATCTTTGGTAGACTTAATTTCTGATATTTATTGCAGTATTGTTCGATTAAAAATTGGTAAGATTTATTATCATTGCCCGAGTAACCCATACTAGTCGACTGGACTGGATAAATGGGTAAATTGGCACTGGGTACTAAGTACCTCGGACCATCACACCATCGGTCACAATGTATCTCCTGGTGTGCAACAGAACAGCTAATAAGTTGTAATAATTATCAGGGATAAAACCCGAATATAACAACTCAATCAACATAGCCAATGGCTATTATGTCATAGAATGGCATGTGAGGCCATAAAACACAGAATGGCATGAAGCCATATGCAGTACTGCTAACAGAACCCTATTGGCATGCCAACCTATCCAAACCAATCTTGCTTGGTGTACTAGGGCATATTACACTCTTAATTTATACAATTCTTGAAATTCAAATTTAGGTGTTACTATTCAATTCATTAGTCAACAAAATGTTGACTTTTACATGGATAATAGGTACATTGGTTTTAATACTCCCAACATACCACATTTTGCATTTTAAAATTGTTGGTATTGATTGCCAATACCATTTTTAAGCATAATGTTAATTGTTCAAAATTTTCAGTTTTCAAGCTTTGTGTTTACTGCTCCATTAGTCATTTTAGCAGTGGGAATTTGGCAAAATGGTCAACATGAAAGTTATTTTTTATTATGTCTAGTTATATTTCTTTTTTTGAATCACTCCATTTGGAGTTTTGTAGCTCAAGTTATGGTCCAAAAACCACAACTGGTCGGATTATAAATTTTCCAGAATTTCTGGACTGACCAAATCTATAATATTTTAAGCAGTGATTGCAGGTCACTTTTTGAATATGTTATGCTCATAATTTGGGTTAGGTTTCTTCATGAAAATTGTAGGTCTATATCTCAGCTTGTTGCTGGTAAAATTTCAGGTCAATTGGACCTTTCTACACTGAGTTATGACCAAATGAATAAATACTGTTCATTTAGTCATTTTGCCCAGGCAGAATGCAAGTCACCTGGATTAGGGCAATCTTTAGGTCAACTTGGTTTGGTTTTATGGGCATGGTTTCTTCACCAAGTTGTGCCATTATGTGTCTAGTTTCATGTCCAATTATCCTTGCACCAATTGAACCTCTACAACTCCAGTTATTGCTGCCCAAACCTGTTGGACTCATGCCCAGTCCTGCAGGTCACCAAGGGCAGCCACACTAACCTCAATTCCCACTATACAAACCACTTCATTTTTTATTCACACACAGCCAAATGGTCAAAAATTGACCATTAAAACCTACTTTCACCATTACATGATCAAAGTCTCAATTTCATCCCAAACCCTAACTCAACTATCTCAAACCATGCATTTTAATTTGCATTTCATTACTCCACTTAAGAGATTTATACTAAAGGCAGCCATACTACCATTTTAGCTCTATGAAAATCATCAAAACCTTACCACATCCAAGGCTACCAAAAATATGGGATGGACATACACATGGAATTTATTAAATTTCTTTGTAATTTTGCACTCAATCATACTCCTTCAACATGAATTTAAAGAGAAAATCAAGTTTAAGTCACTAACCTCTAATGGAGTGAAATTCAAACTTGCTAGGGTTCTTCTTTTTCACTTCTTTTTGCTCCCAAAAGATTTACCAAGATGAAAGAACAAGTTTTTGTGTTGGGAAACTTAGGTTTTAATGGGTGAGAATCAAGAAAATCAAGCTTTGGTTAGCTTGAAAATGGTGGGCATGGGAGAGAGGTAGGACGGCAAGAAGAAGATGCAAGAGCTTTCTGATTTTTTTTTTCTTTTCTTTGCTACCCATTAAGTCTTTTTAAACAAATTAGTGCCATGTGTCAATATTTGATTGGGTGGGAGAATAATAATGACATCATAATTATGTCATAATCCTCATTTTTCTCATTTTCTATCCTTTTCTTTTCTATTCATTTTTAAATAATTTTTCATCAATATTTATTTATATTTTATGTCATATAATTCATTTACATAAATGGACAAGTTGTTCAAAAATTATCTCTAAAGACGAAATGATCAAAATGCCCTACGTTTGGCTTAACGAGCCAAAATTGTGGTTACCGATTGATTAAATTTTCCTTGTGTTTTCTTAACATTTTATTGTCATTGGAACTCCAATAATCCTTCCCTGAGGTCCAAAAAATTATTTCATGAAGTTTTCCCCAGGTCTAGGGTTGCTAATGGCCTTCACCGTCACTTCCCCTTCGGGTTACTCATCACTGGGGTTTCGGCTCGTTTAACCTTAGTGTATTTCGTTCCTAAAAATTTTCTTGAATTTTATGAGCATTATTTGGTTTATTTATAACTCCTCACTTTAGTCTATTTATAATTTCAAACATTCTAGCTGCCTAGACTGACATTGGTCGCCTGAATAGTAGACTGTACGGACTAGCTAAAGTGAGGATGTTACAAAAAATGGCCTTAAAAGACCTAGAAAAGGTGATAGAAGGCCATGGGTTGCTAAACAACAAGAGAAAACTAGCTACTAAAATCAGGCCAATATTACAATAGATAAGACCACTACCAAGCCAAGCAAATTAAAGACCCAATGCAACTTGTTGGGATCCGAAAATATAAAAGTTCTAAACTTAAATCGAGTAGGTCACTCAAAAGGAAGATCTGGTTTCTCAACCATTTAGGGCCACTGTCCATTTGACCATCGAGCTCATTCATCTTTCAGAATAAGAACTAATGACTAAGAAGAGAACTACCTACCAAAACACAACCAAGAACAAATGGCAACTAACAAACCACTTTAGGATTATTAACAACAAAAAAAGCCATGGAACCTAGAGTTATTCAGCATAGATCGACAGCCCGCAAAGTGAAAGCAGTAGGAGAAGAGGCAAGGCCCATTCGGGAGGGTAATAGTACCTACCTCGGCTGGCTCTTATAAATCCTTCAGGAACTTCCTCCCTTCCCCTTGCAAAAAAGAGAAACCCGTCAATCATGCATCTCACTGAAACCAAAATCGATGCACCAGAGGCACCTCAAATACACATGCAGCTAAAGATTTCAAAGTTGCTTCAGGTCAATAAATGATGAATCCTTTCTATTACGAGCATAGGACTTGCAAAAGGAAACTGTTACACTCATTTCATATAGGCATTTTGGGGTAATTTTGTATTAGTTTTGCCCTTATTGTTTAGTGTTTTTATTCTTTTAGTCTTTAATTTAGTTAAATTATTAATTTTAGTTTATACTTGATTTTTGGAATTTTGATGTTTTTAATAGGTTTTGAAGTGATTTAAAGGTCATTGATGTATTAAGAGATGATTTGAGGAGGTTTAGAATCTTGAATAGTGGAAAAAGTTGAAGAAATCAAGTTTTGAAATCCAAACCTACCAAAATTTGATTGAGAAGTTGGTTAGGGTGCACTAGATTCTGCTTATTGCATGTCGTAGTGCTTGAGATGTGATACAGGGTAAGTCACAAGTCAAGCGTAGTCAAATTTCAACTTCTTCAGTACCTACAACTTAAAACCTATCAAAATTTGCTGAAAAACCTGCTTATCTAGTGTTGTTAGGCAGTGCAACACCTAGAACCTTGCTTGAGATGTTGCACAGGGTAAGCAAATCTAACAAAGGCTAACCCAGAAGCGTGAAAAGGCATGCTGACTGGATATTTTTACACTTCATCTACTGTGCACTTAGTTGTCCTTACCTCTTTTTGACCTATTTTAAGGCATATTTTAGACCATATAAAAACATAATTTTCTAGTCTTTTCCACAAGGAGAAAGAGAGAGAAACGGAAGAAAAGAAAAAGAAGAAGAATGCCATTTTTCTCTACTAGATTTTGGTGGCTTCTAGGGACATCTGGAGTTGCAGAATTTAGAAATCTTTGATTCTTTCATATGGGTTTTTCTATTTTTAGCCTATTTTCATGTTTGTTTCATTGTCTTCTTCTTCTTCATTTTCTCTTATAAATATCATCATGAGTGAGTAGAAATTTTAGATTTCAGAGTCAGAAACTATATTTTAGATTAATTTGTGAATTTAGACTGGTTTATTTTAGATTTTATATAAATATTAGTTTTGATTCTTTCCTTCATATGTTTTATAACTTATCTAATATTGGATCTCACTGGGTCTAGTTTTTAATCTTTGATTGAAGGACTGAAGCGTAAAAATCATTGACAGATAATTAAATATTTGAACTTAAAAACACCTAGATTTAGAAAAAAATTAGAGATTTAAGAGGATTCATTGATTGATTACAAAACTTAATGGGCTTTAAGTGAATCAAATATCATACGAAAGTAGGTTTAGTTTTCTTAAAATACTCTTTGGTTTGCTTAAAAAAGATATCAAAGGATTTCAAAATTAATTACCTTCAAACTTTATTTTCTCTTAAAATTCGATGAACTAAGACAAATTCCAATTAATTTATGCATAAACCCCAAATGTGGAATCATTTTTACCATTAATTAGTCTTTGATTTTAATTACCCATTGTTATTTTAGTTTAATTTCATCTAGTTTAAGAGTTTATATGTTTTGCTATTTGCTTACTTTGCTTATATTTATTAATTTTATCAAGTTTATTTACATTTGCACTTTACTTTCATTACCAGTAGCCCAAATAATCTCCTCATTTATAATTTGGTATTCAAATGCAACTCCTCATGGAAACGATACTTTATTTATCACTTTATTACTAATACAGCTCGTATACTTGTGGAAACCACATAGAAAAAATGTACACAATCCAACCCAAAGGCAAGAGGGGCAGGACCCACTTTTAGGTGAAGTAGGAGGAGGAGGCCCCCATTGTCCATGAGGGAAAGAGTAGGCTGAAAGCAAATAGGATAAGGGAATAAGCCCTAGGTTAGACTAGAGGAGTAAATAGAGAGAAAAGAAAGAGCCCTAGATAAGATTCATATATGGATTAGAGTTGAGCTGAAATCCTCAGTTATATTATTTCATTGTGTTTTACGGATTGTAAGATTGAGTGAAACTTCCTTCGTATGTTTTATTGCATGCCTAATGAATTCTGAGTTATATTTTGTTGTGTGTGTTGTGTTCAGAGTAAACTAAGCTTTCCATTGCATGTGGTTAATGCTTTGTGATAGAGTGAGTTTTATTCACCGTTACTATTGAAAATATAGAATGGATCACCCATGTGGGTTAAACTAGATCCATAATTTTCTATTTTGTGAAATAGAAATATATATTTAAAAGAAGCAATGAAGCTGTGTAACTATAAAGAGTTGTATCCATACAAAAAATTATATCCATACCAAGACTCATACCTCTTTGTATTAACATATATATATATATATATATATATATATATATATATATATATATATATATATATATATATATATATATATATATATATATATATATATATATACATAAAAAGAATTGTCATGAGGTTTAGCTCTTAATGATGAAAGGATATAAGAAACAAAAACTTTGTTTCATTGTTACAATTCTTTCTATTAACAAATCTATCAATTAATTTTTTTTGGGTAAGGAGAACTCATATGATTAAGATAATTTATTACTTTTTTTATTTTTAAGAAAAGAAGACAATTAATTAATTAATTTTTTTATTTCACTTCTCTGCAAAAACCAAATTTCTCCACTTTGAAGTCTGCAACTTTTGAAAAACACATCTTTATAAGGTGTGTGTTGGAACACATTAAAGTTTTGTTTATATATATATATATATATATATATATATATATATATATTAGCTGTGTGTGTTTGAACGCGTTAAAGTTTCGTTTTACATCTCAAATATGTAAAACAAAATTTTAATGTGTTCCAACACACACCTTATATTTATATATATAGAGAGAGAGAGAGAGAGAGAGTTTATTAGCCAAGGTGGGTCTTGGGAGGGTTATATGCTTCTCTCTCCGTCTTTGAAGTTGACAAATTCACACAATGAGATTCGTTCAAATGAAGGAGAAGGACCACTGCTTGTTATAATTTATTACCTGTTTTGTTTACTAATTTTAATATTATACATTAATGGTTGTTATTTGTTAGAATCCGTAGGATGTCTTTGCTAACTTTGTTGGGAAGTAAAAGATATTGGTAGTGGAAAGTGCATCTCATTTCCCAAGTTTTTGTATGCCCGAGAATTTTTCTTTTTTTAATTTGTAAGGTCTATTTTGTAATATTAGAAGATATGAATTGTTCTAATAGTTATTTTTTAGCTGTTATATTAGTTGTTAGATATTAGTTGTGGTTAACTATTTATATAATAAAGTAAATCAATTAAAATAATTATTAGATTAATTGCCAAGAGTAGTATTATATATATATATATATATATATTTTATCTTAATCAAAACACTCCTTGTTCGATAATAGCTTTTAAGGTAGCATTTAGTGTTTTGACTACCTCTCTTATTTATACTATTTATTGGTATAGTATTTGTTCCAGTACTTAGAGATTAAAAGTATGGATGACAATGGGTCGATTTTTACGGGTACTCGATCCGATCGAACCTTAATAGGACAGATTTAGATAATATATAGTTGAGTTTGGAATAGGTTCAGGTTAAAGAATAATACCTTTGGCAATTCAGATTCAGCTTTTGCATTTGGGTATCCGTTACCCATTCAATTCGTTTATATAAATATTTAATTAAATATAAAATATATGTTTTTTATAATAATATATATAAATTTTTATATATTTTATTTTAAATAAGATAAAATTTAAATGTTTTATGAAATTATTAAAATTTTAAAATAAAAATTATTAATAAAATTAATTTTTTATGTAGATTATTAATTAAAAAAATATAAAATTAAATTGGTTACAATATTTTTCAGGTAATAATAATCAAGTTTATGACAAATTTGGATAGTAAATAATAATTTTTTATCAAATTTAGGAGGGTTTAGGTTTTGAGAATAATAATCAAGTTCAGGTTCAGATAGGATAATTTTCATGGGCATCCTACTCGTTGCTATCCCTAGTTAAGGGAGTGGTTAAAATGTAAAATAGCAATATCATTTTTTTGACTCTAGTAAAAAAAACTCCCTTAACCTTTAAGATTTTGTTCGACAATAACTTTTAAGGTAGTATTTAGTATTTTAACACTAGTCAAAACACTACCTCTCGTATTTATATTATTTGGTAGCATAGTATTTATAATAGTATTTAGAAGTTGAGGGAGTAATCGTTTTGATTAGGGTTAATAAGATAATAGAACTATTTTTACATTTAACAACTATTTTACTAAACATATCTATTTTAAATTACTATATAAACAACTAACCATTAATAACTAATGACTAATATCTAACAGCTAATAACTAATAAAACAACTGATTATTAGAACAGTTAATGTTGCCAAACAAGACCTAAATGCAAGGAGGAGAAACGTTCCATTAACTATTCTCTCAATCTTTAAATATTATTATAAATAGTATGCGACTGAATAATATAAATAAGAAAAATAGTATTTTGATTATAGTCAAAATACTAAATGCTACCTTAAAGTTGTTGCCGAATAAAGTTGTAGTTTTTTAATAGTCTATGTTTGTATAAAAATGATCTAATTCTCTTACAATTTCTTTCATTCTTTTTAACATAATTAGCTATAATTAGAATTTAAACTCAAAATCTCACAAACACTCCAATATCAATCAACTAAAACTCAATAGTATTTTCTTTTATTTTAAAAAACAAAGTAAAAGGAACGGTCCTGGTGGACTTTTATCCCTCTTCTCTGCTTGTATTGCATTCTAATACTATAATATTGATGTAGGAGTAGCAGATGCCATTGTCAAGCACTTTGCTTATTTTATTTAATTACTCTGCTAAACATAAAAGAGTTTAAGGATCCATTTGTTTAAAGGAAAATGTTTTTCTAGAAAATATTTTTCTTATTTTCCAAATTTTAGGGGCGTTTAAAAAAATTTGGTCAAAAGAAAATAAGTTGTTAGTGAAGGAAATAACCTCAAAATAAGGGAAAATGACTTCCCATTTTAAAACCAAAAGTCATTTTCCTAACCTAACCTCCTCAACTTTCACAATACTTCGCTTGGTAGATTTTGTAAGTAATGACATAAAATATTAAATGTATGTCAAACAATAGAAAATATTTTTATGAAAAATATTCTTTTAAAAAATAATTTTTATGAAAATATTTTTCATATACGAAATATTTTCCGTGAAACAAAAGTCAATTAATAGCTTACACATAATAAGCTTTTGTGTGTTAGCCAACAAAAGCTAGATTCCTGATTTCACCATTTCTAAACACTATATGGGAAATTCTTGTACATATAATAACTTGATGTATGTATATATCTGTTTATTAATTTCTTTTTTTTTTAAATTTCTATATTTGTTCATTTCATTAATAAAAAATTATGACATAAAAAACACTTGAAAAGACTTATTAATTTTAATAACTAAAAAATCAATTTTTCTCTAATGTGTTATTAGATAATAGAACGTCTTAATACTAATTAACTACCACAAAATCTCTATTACAAAAAGAAAAAAAGAAGAAGAAAAAAGAAAAGAAAACTTCCTCTTCATCTTCAACCTCTCATCACTCCTGTTGAAACCAAAGGTTGCATGTCTTCTCATGGCTGTGATCAAAACCGATTGATGCATCAAATCTACTCTTCTTTCTTTTTTATTATTATTATTATTTACCTGAGAATGTCATAATCAAGGAAACTCTTGCTCGAGGTGCATTTGCAATATTATAGCTGATTTATGAGTGCTTAATGATCTAGAGGTAATCTATGGAGACTTTTGATGGATGCAAGAATTATGAAGTAAGAATAATTTTTCATTTTGATACTAGTTTAAGGGATTTAATTATGTTTTCTGATTATATATATATATATATCGAGCTTGTTCTTCGACAAGTATTATCTATATATCTATTGGATAAGTTATTAATTGTGTCAAGCTATCCAATAAAATTCTCGTATTTTTATGTGTATGATATTTCAAGTACATGAATATTTTAGTGATATTTGTTGATTGATGTTATAAATATATTGTCAGACTGCATTAGCCCTAAGTAATTATAAAAATTATATTCATAATCAATATCATAAATCTATGAGTAAAAGCTCATTCATGTCGACTATTTTTCTAAGCGATAGAAAATGCTACTTTATTTGAGTCTTTATCCTGCAATTTCCTTCATAAGCTTATTTACTTAGATCGGCATATACTTACTTTTTATTGTTATTACTTTTAGAAATCTATAGTAACTTTGGTTACTTTATTTGGGACATGTAATATATATTGTGTTTATCAAATGTCTGAATGAGAATTGAGCTATACTGTCTATTTTTTTAAAATTTAAAAAAAAAATAATAAGATCTCATTAAAATGGCCTTAAAAGACCTAGAGAAGGTGTTACAAGGCCATGGCTTGCCAAACAACAAAAGAAAACTAGCTACCAAAATCATGCCAACATTACAACAGATAAGACCACTACCAAGCCAAGCAAATTAAAGACCCAACACAACTGGTTGGGGATCCTAAAATATAAAAGCCCTAAACTCAAATCAGGTAGGTCACTCGAAAGGAAGATCTAGTTTCTTAACCATGCAACGCTACTCAACCTTGGGACATTCGGCCATTGAGCTCCTCCATCTTTCAGAATAAGAATCGACGACTAAGAAGAGAACCACCTTGCCAAAACACAACCAAGAACAAACGGTAGCTAGCAAACCCCTTTAGGGCTATTAACAGCAAACAAAGCCATGGAAACTATAGCTATTCAGTACAGATCGACAGCCCACAGAGGGAGAAGTAGTAGGAAAGGAGGTAGGGCACATTCGGGAGGGCAACGACACCCACCTCTGCTGGCTCTTATGAACCCTAAGGGAACCTCCTCCCTCCCACCACCCATGTCACTAAAACCAACATCACCACACTAGAGGCACCTAGAAGACAAAAGCAGTTAAAGATTTAAAGGTTGCTTCAGGTTAGTAAATGATGAACCCTTTATATTGAGAGCACAAGACTTACAAAAGGAAATAAAAAAAAAAAAAACAAATGTGCACAATCCAACCCAAAGGCAAGAGGGGCAAGTGATGTTAGCTGTGAAATAGTTTCTGCAAATTCACGGGTCACAGTAGTATAGTTTTAAAAATAATACTGTTCCCACAGGGAATTGTGCTTAAATTGGAAATAAAAGGATAAGCTAATTAGAATGGTAAAATTTAAATATATAAAAAAAATCAAATTTAAAATTTAAAATTTAAAATTGGAGTTTGAGGAATTTAAACTAAATCAAACAATTAACTAAATTAATTAAACTAGATTACCAAAATTTAAATTGAAATTGCTAATTATGAAATTGGGAGGAATCAAATCTAAATTCAAAAAAAATTAAAGTGATTTTAGAGATAGGGTTTTCAATATTGTTTGTATGTGGTTTATCCCCAATTTAGCCAAACACATGAGAATTGCAATTTTGAGGAAAATCAATTCTTAGTTCTTTGAAATATTTTTCAAGCATTTCAAAGATAGTATTCATCAAATCAAACCCTGTTTTCACGGTATTTCAAACCTGATAAAAACTTAATTAAAGCTCTAATTGATTTTTGAAAGTCCCCTTAATCCTCTTAGCTTATCTCTAACACCAAGAAAACTAAGTTTAATGCAAGATTATCTATGCCAAACATTCACTTTTCAGTCCATCTGTCAAGGATTAAAACTTAACTTAATGAGAGCCCATTCATCAAGCAAGGCAACAAGCTCACAAGCAATAAATCAAAATGCAACAAATCTCATTTAAATGACTAAATCAATTCAAAAACCACAATACAAAGTAATATTTACAAACCCATTCCTAGAATCTCAAAAATTTACTCACAAATCATGGTTTCAAGTGAAACCCAAGTATAGAAATGAAGAAATAATGAAAATCTAAGCCAAGGAATAGAAAAACCCAGTAAAATGATGAAGAATCTGCTGCTGGAGTGTTGCAGAAAATGTCCTCTGCTGCTACTGCAAAAGGATTTCACGTGCTCCTCTTCCTCTTTCTCTCTCACTTGCAAAATCTCCTTGTTTTTCTTCTCTTATGGAAAGAAAGAGAAAAAGAAGTTTTTATATAGTTCAGAGTTCTTCCCTAGAATGGGTAAAAAGGCAGAAGATTTTGGAGAAAGTGATGTATTAAATCAGAGGGACGAAAGTACCACGTCAGCCATTTTCATTAAAATGACAAGCTGAATCGGTTGTGTTGCTCCTTGTGTCGCAAGTTGTGTAACCTTCTGCTCGAGAAAAACTTCATATCTGACAATGACACAACCTGTGACACAAGCTGTGTCATAGATTGTACAACTTTCGGTTTCTTTAACTCAACTTCAAAATTTTGTAATTCAACTCTAATTTCTTCCAAATGGCTATTCTGATCAAAATATACCAAAATTCTCTAAATTTAACCTACAAAACAAATAAATTCCAAAAATTAAACTAAGAAGTGTGAAAAGGCAAAATTGACTAAATATATACTAATATCTATAGTAATAGCTATGAACAAGGGTAAATTATGTGCAAAAATTATACCTAAATAATGATATAAAATGCATGCATCAAATTCCCCCATACTCAAACTCTTGCTTGTCCCCAAGTAAAATTTCATTAAAACTCATTTGGAAGGAAATAGAATCAGTCTTTGAAAACACATAAATCACTAATCCAAACCACCAAATTACCTCTAGCCACCAATATTCGAAATTCCCACCAGCAAAGCACAAAGAGTGAAGCAATCACTCTCAACAATTACAGAATAGCTAAGAATTAACCAATCAACCCAAGTAACAAATACCAACCAGCTACAAGAGTCAATTGTGCCTAAACAAACCTAAATGAAATAGATAGCCAATGTGTCTCAAATAGATGGTGAGTAATGTATGGAGGATTATATTACCAAACCCATATGCAAGCATAAAATATCTAACTCCACTAATGTAACAAGCATTTTTCAAAGAATCATTAGGTCTTTTAAGGGTTGTGATGGAGTCAAATAAGATAAAATTGTGGTTAACAAAGAAAGGGAATAAGGAAAACAAAATATGAGAATAATATTAATCATGAAACTCAAAGTGCATCCAAAATCCCTTTTTTTTTTTTTTTATCAATCATGAGGAAAGAAATTCACAATGAATCTCAAGTGCTATCACAATGATTATATAAAGGGACTACTTTTTATACTTTTTTGATTTTGTACTTGTCCCTATTTCATGTCACACCCAAAATTACCTTTGGGATATTTTGGTGACCCCTTTTTTTTTTATCAGCTTTTCACAATTACTCTAGCACTTTTCAAGATGTTTCAATCCTCCAAGTTTTTTTTTTTATGTGCACTTAATTGCTAAAATATTATTCTCATAAATAGGTGGTAGTGTTTAGGTTTTATGACTAGGTAAATGATTTAGGTTCCAAAGAAATTAGGAAATTAAGGTTCAAGGGGGTTTGTAAGGGTTAAAATGAAATTAAGGTAGGTTAAGGCTAAATATGAGGTTTAAAATATGAAGGAATGCCTAGATCATATTCTCATCAAATGCAAGTTAAAAATTTCGCTTTGAAAGATCTAAGATGTTTGTTCTAGGAATGGTGAGACGATAATGACCATTTTCTTCCTTAACGACTTATTCAGACACTCAAAAACTCAAAATAACTAATCAGAATCTGCATACGTAGATGAATATATTAATTTTTAGCTATTAAGTAAGAGAAAGAATAATGCTTAAGACTTTGTACCCAATTGGAAACTTTCATTCCACTAACCATCTAAAGGCAAGTTAGATTGCTTGAAGAAGCAACTTCTGGAATTCAAAGACTGGTTTAAAAATCCAAAAATTTTAAATGAATAAATGAAATGCATGAATGTATAAATGTATAATGAACCTATATGCAACTAAGTATGCATAACTAAGTATATGAAGCTATATGCAGTGTATATATGTGAATATGTACAAGTATGAATTAATGAATGAGTATGTCACTATATGCAAATGAAAAGGAAAAATAATTTTTTTTTGCAAAAATTTTACCCTCTCCCCCATACTCAGATTGGACATTGTCCTCAATGTTAAAAGAATGCAAGGAATGGGATAATTTTAGCTATAAATTCAATGGGCTCACTCAAACACTGTGCAGAAAATATGTGACTAATTTGTGCATAAAGAATGGATATGTAAGCCTAAAGTGGATAAGGGGTACCCTGTTTCATAAGTGGTAGCACAACTTGTGCTGAAAATAACACAAGCTGAAATAAGAATTGTTACCTCATTGAAGGTGCAGCCAATTTAATTAAATAAAATTTGGACAGTTGCTGCACTCATTGCAAAAGAAATAGTGGAATGGAATCATTAAACTCAAAAAGTCGAAGTAGGGAGGTTAAGCTAAAAAATATAACCATGAGATATCCACTCCCAAAGTAGCATACCAAAAGCAAGTAAGCAAAGCATTAAGGATTCAAAATAAAAAAAAAATGTACTTATAAACAACTAAAAAAAAATACTGAATAAGCAAATGTTTTAAATAAAAGAAAAGCAATACAAGCAAAATATTAACTAAACAAGTCGCTAAAAATACTAATTAATGAAGCAACTAAAATAAAGACATGAAATATGTAAACTGAAACTAAAAGCTAGTTAGTCACGAATGATAACTCCTTTGCCCTTGCCATTTGGTGGAGGTGGTGGTGCTTTTGGTGGTTGCTGTGGAGAAATGATGCTCAAAATAAGTACCTGGTTAGTTTCTATCCGCTCTAGCTTAGCTCGCATGGCTTTCTTCTTCTTATATGTAGCAATAGGAGTATCACCAGAATGGGCCGCCGGCGAGTCAGTATCCACGGGGTGGTTGGGTGGAGGTTGTGGCGTAGGGTGTGAGGAATGGGGAGGAGAGTTTTCGAAGGAAAGAGGGGAATCGGTCATGGTGAAAATGGAAGAGAGGGAGTAGAATAAAAACAAGGAAGAAGAAGACGAGGAAGGAGTAGAAGAAGAAGAATGTGGTTGTGGATCGTGGGTTATGGTGAGAGAAAGAAGGGGGTAGTGGGGATTTTGGGTATCGGGTATGGGTTCGGATTAGGGAGTAAAAGTGAGGGGTTTTGGATATGGGTTATGAGCTTTGTTAGTTAGGGGTAGGCTTTTTGGTAAAAAGGAAATGATAATGGGCTTTTGGGAATGGATTTGGTTCAGTTAGTTAGTGGTTTTTTTTTTTTAAATCAAATGGGTTAGTGGACTTTTGGGCATGGGGTTGGTCGCAGGCCCATTCTGGTGAATTGGATTATCAACCTGCAAAACTAAATAAACGACACAAGTTAGAACACAGGGATGTAAGTTGTGTCGAAAGTTGTGAAACTTTCTACCCAAATGTTGCCCAGTGAACACAAGCTACGACAAAATCGATTATGCCGCAGGTTATGAAACCTTCTGCCCAAATTGCACCCAGTGAACACAAGTTACAACACAACCAAAATCGATTGTGCCGCAGGTTGTGAAATTTTCTATCCAAATTTGACAAAATTATACAGTACCTGAAAAAATTAAAACAAATTAGATTTCAAGTGATCAGACCTTCATAACATAAATTCTAATTGCTCAACCTGCTATGTTCATCAAACACTTATTAAAAATTTTCAAAGCACCAATTCACACATCCACATTCAAATAATTTTCCTTTTAAGCCAAGATAACAAAGTTTGGAAAAACTTTCTCTTAAAATTAACAAAAAGAGCAATGAGTCCTGCAAAATCCACTAGTAAATATTCAACAATAGAAAGATGAAAAGTATGAGGGAACAAATTTAAAACTAAAATTTAAAGCTGAAATTTAAAACTAGAACTAAAACAGAATGACTAATGCTCATTTGCTTGCAATGAATTGTATCCCATCTGCACAAGAAAATTAGAACAATGTCAAACTCTAAATAAAGAATATAGAAAAACTTAAAACAAATATATGAAAGAAATAAAGAATCAATGAAAAATTGTGGGTTATGCCTAGAAAGGCTAAGCTTAGGTCTTTAGCTTGACCTTACTCAACCAAAATTTTATGGAGAATGAGAGAGATAGCAGGTTGCTATCTTCTCAATTGGCTCACCAACTGAATAATGCCTCAACCTTTGCCCATTTACCTTGAAATTACCAGATTTTTCACCAAAAATTTCCACAGCACCATGAGGGAAAACTTTCACATCTTCAAATGGACCTGACCACCTTGATTTTAATTTTCCTGAAAAAAATTTCAACCTTGAATTGAATAAGAGCGCCAAATCTCCTTCTTTAAAGTCCTTTTTCTTGATATGCTTATCATGCCATTTTTTTTAGTTATTTCTTTATAGATCCTAGCATTTTCATAAGCATCAAGTCTCAATTCTTCTAACTCATCAAGTTGCAAAAATCTTTTGTGTCCAGCAGCTTGTAATTTCAGGATTTCCTTTTTTACGACATCCTTCATTGTAGGATTCAATCTTCTTTGGTATTCAATAGA
The DNA here is from genome assembly GCF_030052815.1 of Hevea brasiliensis. Taxonomy (NCBI): domain Eukaryota; kingdom Viridiplantae; phylum Streptophyta; class Magnoliopsida; order Malpighiales; family Euphorbiaceae; genus Hevea; species Hevea brasiliensis. The sequence continues at coordinate 96,636,838 of NC_079498.1, read as the reverse complement.
AGGTCTACTATTTGGCTCTAGAAAAATCCTATGCATACAAACTATTGGACTAATTCCCTTTATATCATCAATTGCATAACCCAAAACTCTCCTATATTCTCTCAAAACTCTCAACAATTTGTCAATCTCAATATCAGTCAAAGATGCATTAATTATAACAGGATATGTTCCATTGGATCCAAGAAAAGCATACCTGAGGTTGGAAGGAAGAGGTTTAAGATCTACTTTTAGGGCATCCTCTATCTTTAATGATGGTGGTTTAATCTCCAAAGTTTGCACTTCTTCAAGCTGAAAAATTATGGCTTCAGGATGTGGTGGAGAGCTCTCCAAGTGTTGTGCAAAAGCAGCTATGTTGTGATTGTCACATCAATACTCCCACCATGGAGTAAGCAATTTTCAAGAGGGTCTTATGGATAACTTTTTCTGAAATACTTTTGAACAATCTCATCAATAATGTCTACCCGCAAACAAGACTCAACTTCTTCATGTTTCCTTTTCATGGCTAGATTGATGTTGAATATCATTTGATCATCTCCCACTCTAAGTGTCAATTTCTCACCCTTTACATCAATTAATACACCAGCTGTTGCCAAAAAGAGTCTTCCCGATAAGATAGGAATTTTTGTGTCTTTTTCCATATCTAAAATGACAAAGTCCACCGAAATGTAGAATTTCCCGACCTTAATAGGCACATTTTCTAGAATACCTTTTGGATACTTAATTGAACGATCAGCCAAAGAAAGATACATGTTTGTGGGCTTCAACTCTCCCATATTTAGCTTCTCATATGTTGAAAGAGGCATTAGGCTGACGCTAGCTCTAAGGTCACATAAGGCATTTGCCACACAATTATCACCTATATGACAAGGAATGTAAAACACACCCAGATCTTTGAGTTTGGGAGGTAACTTCTTCTGAATTATAGCACTGCATTGCTCTCCCAAGTTGATGGTGTCATAATCTTCTAGCCTTCTCTTGTTGGTAAGAATCTCCTTCAAAAACTTGGCATAACTTGGCATAACTTGGCATTTGGGATAGTGCCTCAGTGAATGGCACATTGATATACAACTTCTTTAGCACTTCAAGGAATTTGCCAAATTGTTTATCTAGTTTATGCTTGATGAATCTTTGAGGGTAGGGAAGGATGGGCTTGTCAGGCTCAGGTGGGATGTATGGTTTCTCTCCCTCATCTTGCTCACTTTTACTTTCCTCTTCTTTTTCATTTTTCTTGCTCTCAACTAAATTTTCTTCTTTTGTGCTCTCTTTTTGTTCTTTCTCGTTTTCACTCTCTTGATAAACTTTCTTACCACTTCTCAAGGTCACAACCTTACATTGTTCATGAGAGTTTTGTGGTTGGCTAGGTAGTTTGCCATAGGATTTACTTCCTGATGAGCTTGCTTATTGAGCAAATTGAGTCTCCAACATATGGTTGTGGGCTTGTAATTGATCCATGGTTTGTCTCATGTGTTGCATTTCTTCCTCCAATTTGCTATTCATCTTGCTTGGTTCAGCAAAAAATTTCTCCATCATGCTTTCCAAGGTTGGCTTCGGGTCATGAGGTGGAAGGTGTTGTTGTGCTCTTGGTTGATATCTAGGTTGTGGCTGCCTTGTGGGCTGAAATTGAGGCTGAGACAGAGGCCTATTCTGCTGCATATATTGCCGGTTATAAGCATAGTTTGAGCTTTGACCTTGTTGAGCAAAAGTTGCTTGTGATCTCCATGTTAAGTTGTTCACATTATTGTAAGAATTGGCCATAGGTTTATGTTGATAACCTCCTGCATAAGTAGCTTGTTCTTGCAAATAATCATCACTATAAGAAGAGTAATGAACTCCACAACTTTGGGTTCCATCTGTGTAGGCAACTTGTTGCATAGTTGTAGGAGTTGAGGTTATTGCCTTTGTGCAAAAATCACTAAGAAGCTGAGTCAACTGATCAAATCTTGCGTTCATATAGCTAATTAAGTCAATTTCATAAATCCCAGTCTTCTTTGGCTCAATTGCTCTAGGTTTCCCCGCAAAATGGGTATTATGAGCAATCTTCTCTAATAGACCATAGCATTCTTCACTTGTCATTCTCATGAAATCTCCTCCTGCTTGTGAATCAATTGTGTTTCTTATAGCTGGTGTAACAACCCAAAAATTTAAAAATAATAATAATAATAAATAAATAAATTAAAAATTAAATTAAACATTTAAAAATTTAAAATTTTTCTAGGAATGAATCTGGACAACGTGTCCATCTGTGTTCATTCCTAATTTCAAAAAAACCCAAAAATTTAAAACGCAACAGCCCCCCCCCCCCAACTCTCTATCCTCGACTCTACTCTCCCCCTCCCCATTTCCATCCGTTCGCCAAAGATCGTTTGCGAGGTACCGTCGGCCTTCCTCAGATCGGATCAACCACTGACGGCAGAGTAATCGAGCAGAGGCAATGAAGAGAGAGAAGGAGAGAGGAAAGAGAAAAGCGAGGGAGAGCGCGCGTGACAGGGGCTCGACTTTGCGGCGTCACCCCGGCCGACTCCAACGGCCATTCCAGGTGATTTCAAGTGCCACGGACTCCCAAGATGATGAACTTTCAGATGAGACCAATGGCACCCCATTTGGTGGCCGGAGGAAAGAAAACCGGCGATGGAAATATGAAAGAAAATCATATGGGTTTCTTATCCCTAAGGTAGTAGGGGGTAGTATGTAGTCCAAAAGGATAAAAATAGAGATCATACAATAAAAGTATGACTGTAATTTCCTGAGTTCCTTTTTAACTTCATATGGTTCAAAACAATAGAATAATCTAATTATAATAGTGTTAAGAGTAATAAATTAGTGAAGATAAATTATAGAAGGCCAATGGATAGAGAAAGTACAGAATGAATGTTTGGCAATTGATTGCAGATGAAATATAATCCAAATGCCAGTGGAAGTACTAGCTAGAGTGGTCAAAGGACCAATTTTGAGTAGCACAGATATGTGATAATGTGGTAGAGACTCTGAAAGATATAGTTAGCAAATACAGCTATCATATTAGAAAGAAGAATGGAACCAAGGATAGAATAGTCAAGTTCTATTTTGGGTAAGACAAAGAAAATAAATGAAAGAACAACCTGAAGAGTGCGTAATAAAAGGAACAAAGTTAAGATATAGGGTAGGCTAAGTGTTACTCTTGGCAAGGTGAATGACAAGGACGGAGAACCCAAAGTGGGACCACAATAGTGAGAATAGTGATGGAGGTATGGAATCTAGTAATGTGATACTCACAGCATGATGTAGTTGAGGTAGTGCCAGGGGCTAAAATATAGTGCTTGGAGTTGCATGATTGGATCATACTCTATCTATTCCCTATTCCTAAAGTGAAGTGGATAGCAATGGGACAAGATTCTTTTAACTTGTTAACAGTATCAAGAAGATTAGGTGAGGAATATAATAATAATGAGCAAAAGCTAGAAGGTGTGCGATGGTATTGCGGACTATCTAATTAGGCAGAGAAAAAGAAGTTAGCAAGTAGTAAGTTGAATAAAAGTCAATCTAAGGGATGAAATAGGTATGATGAGAGGAAAAGAATGATAGAAAATGACACATAGGCTTTAGGTTAGATTTTTGAGGTAGTGAGAAGGTAGTTAGAGGTTCGTTATGAATGTCAGGCAAACATTTTTAGTGTGATCAACAGAATCACTTTGCAGTGAAGCAATAACGACAGAATAACAGTAGGGGTAGAACGAAAAGTTATAAGTATGAGTGGTTATAAATCACTAGAAAGTTCAAGGATCAAATTAATGACCAGTGATAAGGGTGGAATTAGTGCTGGAAGAATCTATTAGTGAGAGAAATCTTTCAGGATTCAACAAAAGTTAAGGGCACAATATAAACGATGATAGATATGAATCATAGGTCGAGTATAAGTAAAGTTAATTAATTATAAAATGTTATGTCAGAAAGGACAATGGTACGGTAAAGGGTTCATACAGATGATACCTTATAGGTAGAGCACAATTGTGCTAGGAGATGATGAAATTTGTAGAGAAAGACCAAGAAACATAGGTTAAATGTTATTATATGGACAATCGGTGTAGTTGACTGTAAGAGGATATTTTTCTTTCTCTTCAAGTTTAACTTGTGCTTTTGGTTCTAGAGGGTTATATAAGGAATAGAGACTGAATCAAGGAGACCTAGTTATTTGAGAGTTTGGTAGGCACCAATTCATATACAATTTCCTGATATGAGAATGACAGTAAGTGCATACCTAGTTTTAAGTATGAAAGGACAATAAGAGTAATAAAAGGAGTTAAATCGAGCTAGTTACTAGGGCTTACAATCCTTTTAAACTATGAGCTAGAGGAAGTAATATTTATGGATGAGTTTCAATAGATGAAATTGTTGCTGATGGGTAATTTAGGTTGAAGTTTAGAAAGCTATGGGCAGTATATGTGATTATATTAAGGAGAATGAATACGTGAAGTATCTTATTTGGAATTAAGGCATGGCACACATTTCCCACAGCCGTGTTAGTTCAGATGGAACTTATAGTTTCTAGGGCTCCTATCCATCCAGGATGAGCAATTTCCTACTAAGGCTGGTAGGGAATGATAATATTTTGATAGTAAGTTGGAAAAGGGGATACAAAAAGAATTTTCTATAGTTAATTACGAGTGTTACATAAGGTGAAGAATGTGCTGGTAGGAGTAAATCGTAAGGTTAGAATTCTCGAAGTAACGGAACTAGTAATCAAGATAAGACCAAGAAATAAAAAGAAAGTTAGAGTTGATGGTGTGATGGACATCTTTGAAGGAAAAAGGTGTAAGGGTGAGATAGGACTAAGATTAAGGAATAAGTACAGCATGTTGAAAAGATATCAACGATAGCAGAAATAGGAAAAGGAAGTGGATAAGATCTAAAGGACAGGAAGAAAGCCCGGTAGAGCTAGTTATAATGAGGATAAGAAGGAATAAGTATGCTAGGAACACACTAAGAGATGTTTGAAACAAGTTATTATGAGATGATAGATTAAAAGAGTAGTAGAGTCTCAATCTAAGTGCCAATGTGTTAGAAGTAGGCCACATACTAAGAAGCTTTAGGAAGAAGTCTAGATATTCTCATTCTAGAGGAGGAGTGAGAATTGATAAAGTCGCATGGATTAAGTTGTCAGGGAACCCAAACACTTTTGTCACCTAGAAGGAGAGACCCAATTCACTTTCCAATGTTGATAAATGGTACACTTGACCCTTGGAGAGAACTCTACCTGACTAGTTACATAAGATGGACAGAGGTTGGTCTAAGTACCTTAGTAATGACACAAATAGATTGGAAATTTGAAGTATCATGGGAGTGAGAAGATTTATAGGTATTGACCACTGAGGTCATAAAAAGAGTGAAGATCTCGAACAAGATGCCTAGATTAGGTGCTACAAGAAAGCTACTTATAGGATGCCTTAGGATAAGGAACATAAGTCATGTTTTGGGGAAACAGAGATTATTGAAACAAAGGAATGAGGACTGAAGTCACCAAGAGACACGTTAGGGCGTAATAAAAGTGAGGTAAGTGCCAAAGTTGATTAAAGTTATCAGATATCAAGTCGAGAGTAGTGGAGGTATAGTGAATATTTGAGATGTCAGAAAAATGGTCAATGAATAGCCAAGAGATAAGAGCATCTCTAGAAAAAGATGATGACAAATAGGACACTATAGTAGAATCAGAGAGCAATAGAATGTTATATATAATATACGAAGAGTTTGAAGAATAAATGTTTTACCAATCTCTGCATAGCTGGAGGAGTAATGATTGCACTTGTTCTAATAATTTTCTTTTTCTTATCTCTTGTTTATTCAAAAATTCGAGGAAAAATTTTTCTTAAGGGGGGAAGAATGTAACAACCCGAAAATTTAAAAATAATAATAATAAATTAATTAAAAATTAAATTAAACATTTAAAAATTTAAAATTTTTCCAGGAATGAATCTGGACAACATGTCTGTTCGGGTTCATTCCCAGAATTTCAAAAAAAAAAAAAAAACCTAGAAATTTAAAGCGCAGCAGAGCCCCCCCCCCCCCCCCCCAACACTCTCTCTCCCCGAATATACTCGCCCCCCCCCCCCCCCAAATTTCGTCCGGCCGACTAGCATTAGTGCGGCGAGGTATTGCCGGCCTTCCCCCGTATCGGAACAACCACCAGACGACGGCAGCACCGAGCAGGAGGCAGCAGAAAGAGAGAGAAGGAGAGAGGGAGAGCGCGCGTGATAGGGGCCCGACTTTGCGGCGTCGCCCCGGCCGACTTCGGCAGCCATTCCAGGTGATTTCAAGTGCCACGGACTCCCAAGATGATGAACTTTTAGATGAGACCAGTGGCACCCCGTTTGATGGCCGGAGGAAAGAGAACCGGCGATGGAAAGATGGAAGAAAATCATATAAGTTTCTCGGTTTCTGATCACTTTTTTGGCGATTCGACCGTTGGATCGAAAATTCAAGGCCACCGATGGACTCAGGACGACGAGATCTTCGAGATAGAACTAGTCCTGCTCTGATCGGACACCGCTTGAAAAAGGCGATAATCGGACGGTCCAGATCGTTTGATAAGATTTTTGAACTTTTTCATTTCTCAAAATTTAAAAATAATTTTATAATAATTATTAACACAATTTGGACTTAATTTAGGTGCAATCGGATCGAGGATAGCTCACCGGCGTCGGGACCGCATTTTCAGCCAGATCCAACTGCCCGACGATCCGTCTCAGAACGTGGTCAATATTATAGTCAATCCTAGCATTTTCAGGTGTTCTGGACACGTCCCAGGTGTCAAAATTGGCATAGGTAAACCCGAACTCCAAGTTACTCATTTTCGGCAAATATCGATTTAGAATAAAATTCATAAAATATTCGTGGATGATCAGAAAATTATAATTCTTTTTGCAATAGCCTTATAATATTATTAAGGATCGCGGGGAAAAATTTTAAAATTTTTAGAGCTCAATTGTATAGTTTTTGTAAAAGGACTAGTTATGAGGGCTAAATTGTAATTTTCTAAATTATGGATTGTTAACTGTTTGGGTGGGCCCAGGAGGGGCCTTGTAATGTGATTGAGTTGTGATTGTGTGATTAACAGATATAGAAGTGTATTTTAAAGCCTTTTGCAGGTTGGGTAGGTCCTAGGTATAGGGGAAACTCTGCTAGATTTCTAGCATAAATTAGATTTTCTATTGTCTCTTTAGAGCTTTATTTTGACTTAGTACTAATAAATTTATAATTTAATTATTTAGGTAATCGATGTCAACTATTTTCCTCCATCCTGCAGCCATAATAGTTCTCGGTGTACAGTGAGTAAATTATTAATTTTAATTGTAATTTCAATATTATTATATATTCAAGCATGCCCATGCATCACTTATAAATATGTATCAATGTAGTTAAACTTTAAGCACGTTTTATGTTACATTCACAACTGTTAAAGTGTCATGGATGTTGTTGTGGTAATTTGAAGCAGTGTGCGTGAGTTGACGTGCGTGTAGTATGGTGTTGGCTATGCACAGGATGAGTAGACACGGCTTGAGATCTTCGCTGGGACCCGGTCCTTCGGGGTAAACATGGCTTGAGTTCTTCGTTAGGACTCCGATTTGGTTTATTAAGCGAAAGTCCGGCTTGAGTTCTTCGCTGGCACAGGTTAGATTAAAAGGGCTGTATAGGGGATCAGCTCCCATATATGTATTGTTTGACCTTATCGGGTGTGTGGGTGCTCCAAATTATCTTTTTGCTGTTATGATGTGAAAATATTGATGATGTTGCATTTCACTCTACAGGGTGCACTAGCTTTGATAGTTATAGAGATTACGGTTAAAATTGATATTTTACTCTCTGAGTCGAACGCTCACTTCTATTCACCATATTTTTCCAGGCTACAGGAGAAGATCTTTTTTAAAATAACCTATTCCTTTCCTCGCAGGTTATGAAAAATAAAAAAATTTCTTAACTGTATTATTATTATCTAAATTTGTAATTTAAAACTCTGCATGTATTAGTAGTAGTATTAATCCCGTCAGGGACTGCATGAATTTAAGTTTTTGTATTAAAAAATGAAAAATTTTTATGAGTTTTGAATAGTTTGTAAATGATGTAACAGGGTTGAGCTGGGCTCCCCTAATTTTAGTTTTGGATAATTGCTGGGCTAAAGTTGGCCCGAAATAAAATTATAACAGTTTAATTTAAATTATTTTATATGCATATTGGGCTTAAATAGTGGGCCTGGTCATGGATTTGAGAATAGTAAGGCTTACTACGGGCCTCGGGGGCTTTATGCCGACCCAGGTCCTAGTGCCGGTCCGGTCCATAGGTTGGGTCGTGACAGATGGAGTAACTCTGGTATAGAAATTCTGAACAATCATCCATTTGGGTATTTCATGATGAGGACATTACCTTTCAAGCTCCTTAAATCTCATCCAAGATTCATGCAAAGTTTCATCATCCCTTGGCTTAAAAGCTACCATCAAATTCCTCAAATGAGTGGTCTTCCTAGGTGGGAAAAACTGAGATAGAAAAGCTTGAGATAGCTGCTCCCAATAGTAGCTGTAGTAGCTTGTGGAAGTGAGTCATACCACTCTAATGCTGAATCCCGAAGAGAGAATGGAAATAAGGTGAGCCGAATCACTTCATTTGAAACTCCAGGCTACCTTTGTGTACCACATATCATCAAAAATTTCTTCAAATGAGAATGAGGATTTCAAGTGAGCTACCTCCAAATTATGAATTCTGAACCATTTAAATGAGACCAGTCTTTAACTCAAATTGATTAGCTCCAATGATAGGTCTGTTATCTCTCACATCTGCACAACTAGGAAAAGCATAATCTAACATGGATCTTCTCAGAGGATCATTTTGATTAACAACTTTATTCTGCCTATTTTGCTCATTTTCTCCATTATCTCCACCAATAGCTCTATTTTGATTCTCCATATTTTTAATTTTCTCCTCTTGGTCAAGCCCTTATTGTTCTTCTTTTTCTGCTTCCCTTCTCCTCTTAGATTCCTTTTTGTTGGCTCAATAGAATTTTTCAATTTCAGGATTGAGCAACAATTGAGTATCACTTATACTTTTCGATCGTGCTATAAACAAGAAAAGTACTTGAAAAATACAAGGAACAACAGTGAAAATAAAAGAAAAGAAAATTTCTAATTAGTTTAAAACAATTAAAATCCAACTTAAAAACAAACGATTCCCCGGTAACGGCGCCAAAAAACTTGATATTAGCTGTGAAATAGCTTTCGCAAGTGCACAGGTCACAGTAGTATAGTTTTAAAAATAATATCATTCCCACAGGAAATTGTGCTTAAATTGAAAATAAAAGGATAAGCTAATTAGAATGGTAAAATTTAAAGATATAAAAAAAATGAAATTTAAAATTTAAAATTGGTATTTGAGGAATTTAAGCTAAATCAAATAATTAACTAAATTAATTAAACTAGATTACCAAAATTTAAATTGAAATTGCTAATTATGAAATTGGGACGAATTAAATCTAAATTCAATAAAAATTAAAGTAATTTTAGAGATAAGGTTTTCAATATTGTTTGCATGTGGTTTATCCCAATTTAGCCAAACACATGAGAATTGCAATTTTGAGGGAAATCAATTCTTAGTTCTTTGAAAGCTTTTTCAAGCATTTCAAAGTTGGCATTCATCAAATCAAACCCTGTTTTCACGGTATTTCAAACTTGATAAAAACCCAATTAAAGCTCTAATTGATTTTTGAAAGTCCCCTTAATGCTCTTAGCTTATCTCTAACACCAAAAAAACTAAGTTTAATGCAAAATTATCTATCCCAAACATTCACTTTTCAGTCCATCTGTCAAGGATTAAAACTTAACTTAATGAGGGCCCATTCATCAAGCAAGGCAACAAGCTCACAAACAATAAATCAAAATGCAGCAAATCTCACTTAAATGACTAAATCAGTTCAAAAACCACAATACAAAGCAATATTTACAAACTCATCTCTAGAATCTCAAAGATCTACTCACAAATCATGGTTTCAAGTGAAACCAAGTATAGAAATGAATAAATAATGAAAATCTAAGCCAAGGAACAGAAAAACCAAGTAAAATGATGAAGAATCTGCTGCTGGAGTGTTCAAAAAATGTCCTCTGCTGCTGCTGCAAAACGATTTCATGTGCTTCTCTTCCTCTCTCTCTCTCACTTGCAAAATCTCCTTGTTTTTCTTCTCTCATGGAAAGAAAGAGAAAAAGAAGTTTTTATATGGTTCAGAGGTCTGCCCTAGAATGGGTAAAAAGGCAGAAGATTCTGGAGAAAATGATGTATTAAATCAGAGGGACGAAAGTGCCACATCAGCCATTTTCATTAAAATGACACAAGCTGAATCGATTGTGTTGCGCCTTATGTCGCAAGTTGTGTAACCTTCTGCCCGAGAAAAACTTCATATCTGACAATGACACAACCTGTGACACAAGCTGTGTCATAGGTTATGCAACTTTCGGTTTCTTTAACTCAACTTCAAAATTTTGCAATTCAATTATAATTTTTTCCAAATGGCTGTTCTTATCAAAAGACACCAAAATTCTCCAAATTTAACCTACAAAATAAATAAATTCCAAAAATTAAACTAAGAAGTGTAAAAAGGCAAAATTGACTAAATATATGTTAATATCTATAGTAATAGCTATGAACAAGGGTAAATTATGTGCAAAAATTATACATAAATGATGATATAAAATACATGCATCAGCAAGACTCACTTTCAGGTGAAGTAGGAGGAGGAGGCCTCCCTTGCCCTTAAGGGGAACAGGAGGTTAGAAGCAAAGAGGAGAAAGGAATAAGCCCTAGGTTAGACCAGAGGAGTAAATAGAGAGAAAAGAAAGAGCTCTAGATAAGATTTTGGGCAATTCTATATTGTCCAGTTTATTATATCACATATGGATTGGGGTTGAGCTGAACTCTTCAGTTATATTATTTTATCATGATTTATGGGTTGGAAGATTGAGTGAAACTTCCTTCGTATGTTATATTGCATGCCTAATGAATTCTTAGTTACATGTTATTATGTGTGTCGTGTTCAAGGGAAATTGAGCTTCCCATTGCATGTGGTTAATGCTTTGTAATGGAGTGAGTTTTATTCACCCCATTGAAAAAATGGATTGGATCAACTATGTGGGTTAACTCGGATCTATGATTTTCTATTTTGTCAAAAAATATATATATATTTAAAAGAAGCAATGAACCTATGGAACTACAAAGAGTTATATCTATACAAAAAATTGTATTCATACTAAGAGTCATATCTCTTTGTATAAGCATATATATAAAGAGAATTGTCAAAAGGTTTAGCTCTTAACGATGAAAAGTTATAAGAAACAAAAATTTTGTTTCATCATTACAATTCTTCAAAGTAGAAAAATGAGAATTGAAAAGTAAATGAAAGTGCATTGGATGTGCATCTTTATTGCTTAGTTCTTTGGTTCTACTCTCAATTCAATAAAGTTTTGGGGCAATTTTTTTTTGTAATTGTAAGGTACGCTTAGACTATGGTTTATGTATGTAGTTCATGATTATAAACTTGTGATTATATGAGTGACAAGTAAAATAAATATGGTGGAGATCTTAGGTTATTTTGTATGGGGTAAATGTATGAATATGAGTTAGACCCATGTATTTGAATCATATGTTAGACTTATGTTTTTCTTTAGTTACATTATCCAATTTATGGCTGAAATCAATGAGTTGGCAAATTATTGAATGCTCTCGGTGTATGTGCACCCTCACTCACAAAGTAGTGAGTTTCAAACTCCTAAATTTAAAGAACAGTTATTCTTTTTTTTTTTTATAATGTGTGCACTACTTACACCAGGTGCACCCTATAATTTACACTTTATGTTTATGTTGTTAAAATTGAGCATCCGAGTCTAACATTAAGTTTAAGTATGATAAAGATGATATGCCAATACACATTCTAACGTTAGTCAGGGCCACGGATCACAAACTATATAACAAGTTAATGTTTTATCATTTATATTTATTTGGTGAATAAAATGTAATAAAACAATAAATGATTTGAAATTTTTCATGAAGTTTTTTTGTTTGATTCATTTAACTATAATGAGTAATGAGATTGAATTTTTTAAGTATAATATCTAAAATAACAGTTAAGAGTACTATTCAATTACTAATATATGTTTAATTACTTGTAAAAGAAAATTGAAATAAAAACATTTTAATGAAATATTTGAATATTGAAATACAATACCTTTCTAAATTTCTCATCCCTCTCAAAGAAGACTCTACGTCCCCATACAATGCCTCAATACCAATTATGAAATATAAAAAGAATTTATTTATATATAATATAATCTATTTATCTATCTATTTATAATCTATATTTATATTATATATAAATCTGGGAAGGGGGAACATTTGCTTTGCTAAAAATGCCCCCAAATTTTCAAATTAATTACAATTATATTTTATTATTAAAAATAATTTTAATGTTTGAATAAATTTAAAATTTTTAATTTTAGAGTTCATATAAATTTAAAATTTTTTGTCTTACTTATACTATAATTTTAATTAAATATAAAATTTTATAAAAGGTAATTAATTAAAATAAGAAATTAATAAGTGAAAAATAGAAAACACAAACTGTAAGAGGGATTTAATTTGAAGGGATTGGAAAAGAACAAGGATAAAGGAAAAATATTAGATTTCTAATGGGATTGAATATATATCTATATATATATATATATATATATATATATATATATATATATATATATATATATATATATATATATATATATATATATATATAAAATTTTTAGCTTAATTTCATTTTTATAGTACTAATTAAGATTTTTTAATATTATGAATAATACAATACATTTTATGAACAAGAATTAAAAAAATTTATTGCTACTTATATGAACAAGAAAACGTTTATGTATAAAACTTGTCCTTTGGTGGAAACTCTTCTATATAGAATTGTAATATATAATAGACCTCAAGAATATTTGTTGGATTAGGATTATAACTTATAGTGTTGTATATTATTACAAGTAAAAAACACCAAGGAACATATTATATCGTGCGGCAATTCAATTGGGTGAGGTGAGGGTTAAGACTTTTGACACTTTTGAAGGCTTGAATTTATTGGTATGAATGGAACTAATTGGCTTTCATACATTTTATGCAAATGCAAAGAACAAGAATGTAGAGCATGGCCAATATTTAATTCAATGGATTGTTAAACTAATGGTGTTTTTCATTATATGTTTGATTTCTTAAAATATGACTTATGTGCTTATCAATGTCTACTACAATTATAGAAGCATATTGATTGAAATGCAGATATTATTGTTTCATTTGTACCCATGAATGACAAATAGTCTAATTTACTTATTTTTTAGGGACAAGTAGTCTAATATACTTTTATGTTAACCTTTATAAAATTTATCAAAATGATTTGTTTTGTAGCTATGCATCAGATGCACTAATAAAGATTGACAACACAAGACGTGCATTGTCCAGTTTATTGAGAAATCAAAGAGAGTTGAAGCAATGATAATTTATGAAAATTCTCACCCATTTTACTCATTCGACTTAACTTTAGATCATATCATCTCTACCTACTATTGAAGTTAGTAATTTTTTTTTTCGTTGCAGTAATTTGTTTAAAGAAAGAAAAGAAAAATAGACATTAAATCAAAGAAGGTATATCAAGATCAATCAGAGAGGCAATAGACACCGGAGTCTCTTCAATCTAAATTTGATATCACTATTCTATACAACAAATTAATACCATTATTCTGTGTTATCTAAGCAAGATGCTTTACGATTCCTTTACATTGCATCAATTGGTGTTTACGCGTTTAGAACTGAGGTCCTACTAAAGCTTCTTAGATGGAGTTATCTGTTATGCAATGACTTTGATTCTGAATTTATTCCATCTATTATGGACCACAATGTTTGGGTGAGATTGAGATTGATCTTTCAACATTAAAACATTACTCTTCTAAATGATCTTATTTTGCTTATAATTTTTCTTTTCTCGTAGATGTTATGTGAGTTTAGTTTAATCTCATAATTGAAATGTTGTATTCTATTGCAAGGCATATTCATTTAATGGCCATTGGGAAGATATTAGAACCAAAAAGTCATCTTTTGATGCTAATTTAATTCTCACAGAACATGTTGAGGTATTTTCGCTTTGATAGACTTCCCTATAGAATTCATAATTACTTCAAATTAATATAACTCATGATGGTGAAGTTCATATATTCTTAGTTTAAGTTAATAGAATAATAATGAAAAATTAGTATTTATTTAAATTTAAATTTCTTATTTTTTCTTAGTTATGTTTTGATATTCTTAAAAAAATACGATATTATTTTATAATTATTTAAAATATTTATAGATATAAAGCTACTCTAAAATTTAAATTTATATGTAAAATATGATTACTACAAATTAACTAAATTTACAAATTATAAAATTATTTTTTATATTAATTATATAAAATCATATTCTATAGCTACGTACAAGATGCACAGACAACATGCAAAATAATACTAGTATATATAAATATATGAATAAGATGGCAAACTTTTGAAAGATAAAAATATCTTTAATTTTTTTTATGTTATTTATAAATATATTATCTTTTATTATTTAAATTAATTTTAAAATTTACATAAATTTAAAATTAATTAAATTTGTTATCGCAATTTAAATAAAATTTTATAAAGAAATAATTAATTAAAATCATAATTTCATATTAAAAAACGTGTATTTCATGTTTAAAAAATATCGACTTTTGTAATAAAGTAAGGTAAATTATTAAAAAAGTAAAATTTATTTACAATTAGAATTTTAATAATAAAAATTTATTATAAATAATTAAAAATATTAATAATTTTTATTTTGAATTGATTAGTAATTCTAAAACAATTAAAATTCTATTTATAAATTCAATTTATTTTTATATTTAAATTAGTCTATTTTATTTTATAATTACTTTTTATTTATATTTTTATTTTACTTTGCAATTTTATTTTAAATTATTAATTACAACGAAAAATATAACAGACAAAATTAAAGGCTACTTTTTTTAACTAATTAATGAAAATTATATTTTATTGAGTTAAATAATATTAGTATTTAAAAATATCCAAAATTAAAAAAATTAAAATTTCATTATTTTTCTAAATATTAAATATTCATTACTTTAAAATTTAATTTATCCTCTTTAATTTTATAATTTAAATCTTCATTTTCTTTTTCTTTTTATTCATTTTACTTCTTTTAAAGTTGTAACATTTTTATTTTTTTCCTTTGATTGGTATACATGAACTAATTTAAAATATAATATAAATCATTTATTAAAATTTAAAATTCAAAATTAAATAGTATTTATATCAGTTACTATTAAATAATTTACTTACTAATATTAGAAAATAAATTCATTTTTCATTTCTCTTAAATATTAAGCATATGACTTATTAAAATCTCTTACTTTTTTACTTGCTTACATCAATAATTTAATTGTTTTATATTTTTTAAATTTACATAATTATTTTTTAATTACATATTATGTTTTTTTTTTAAATTCGTTATGTTTATAATAGCAAATTATTTTTCAAATATTTTTTGTTGTGTGCATAATTATATCCTATACTTTAAAAAATAAATATTTCTGTAAAAGATATAAAGTTTGAAGATCAAATGACTACAATAAAGAGATATACTATTAAGTATAACTTTTCAATTATTTATATAAAAAAACATAAATGTTGTTTTAAAAATATAAAAAATATTGTATAAGAAAATTAAATAATGAATATTTGCAATTGCCGATAAGTATAAGAAGTTCAATTTTAGAAGAATAATCTGAAGACCTCCAAAAAAAAAGATAGAATAATAAAATACAAATCATAAATTAAGAAATTACTGGAATTATTATTATTATTATTAATATTATTATTTCTTCAATATTACCTAATGTTTAATATTTTATTTTTGAGCATATTTATTATTATAATTATTATGAACAAATTATTTTCTAATAATATATTTTCTTTTTTAAATGCAATTATATTGTAAAAATATTATATTATTACATTTTTATGAAGGAATATTTAGAAAAAAAAATAATGGACAATCATTCTAGAAATAAAAATTAATTTTAATTTTAATAGAAATTTGATTATTTGAAATTTTAATAAAAAATTTTAATTATATTTAATATAATTAACTAAGAACTTTATCATTATCAAAATTTTATAGTATGATTTTGAAATATAAAATTTTATAAAAATAAATACTAAATTATATATTAAAATAAAAAATAAATAAATAATTACTTTTTTTATTATTATTAATGCCACAAGATCGTATTGTCAACAAAAATGTTGTTATTCATGTCATAAATATTATTATTATTATTATTATTATTATTATTATTATTATTATTATTATTATTATTATTATTATTATTGTTTTAAAATTTATAAAAATGTAATATGCGCATGTGTTTTAGAATATAACTAATGGAAAAATTTTATAAACGAATTAAAAATAATTACATTTATATATTTATTAAACATCTATAATTATAATATTTTCATAATTCGATTCTATTTGATTGTAATTATGTATTGATAATTTATATTAAAAAATTATTAATATTATAACAAAAGTCTTAAATATATTAGAATTAAAATATTTTCTGCAATCATATAAATTATTTTCATCATATAAATATTCTTTACATATTAATATTAATTTTGTTTATATGGCGAATTATAGTATATTAGTTAATATTTTATTGCCGAAAAAAGCTACGAATATAAAGATTTGCACTGCGATTTTAATTTATTTCATTATTATTAAATAATTAATAATTTCTCATATTATTGTCCATGCATTTATAATTAATATTATACTAAAATTAAATTTAAAATTTAAAGTTTATATATATATATATATATATATATATATATATATGTATATTATTTTAAATTGAACAAGTACAATAATTAACCCTTATTTATTGGGCTTAATGACACCAAAAATCTAAACTATAATTCAACTTTTTCTTTAATGTCTTTTAATTTTGACAATTAATTGAAATCAAATTCTTGAAATTTGATGCAATTTATCTAATTGACCAAATTAGAGAAAATCGAGATTAAAGAATATTTTAATTATTAAAAAATTATAAGGTTAATTTGTTCTTTTGCTACGATCATAACAGCCACTCTCATTGCTATTAGAATTTTCCGTAGTCGAATTATGTTGCGCGAGAAAGAACCCGCAAATTTCACACGGTGATTTAGCCCACTTCTGGCGTCAAATCCTTAAACAAACAACAATGATCAATTCGTTCTATCCAAAACTTCCTCGCTGGATTTGATTCATTTTTCAGTAAATCCACAACAGATGATCCACAATATTTTGATGTCATTTCCATCAATTCAAGATCACTTTAATTAAAAGTTAAAAAGCTTCAATGTGGGCTCACTTCCAGGACAAACACATTTTTGCTTGTGGGCTCACCTGCCCAAGTTGTTAACTTGATTGATCTTATAATTTTTTTTTTCATTGAAATTGATAATTTTAAAGCAGAATTTGATGCCTGTTTCAAACATAATACAATTATCATTTATCTTTTTAATCTGCAGATGTTAAATTTCCCAGAAAATGAAAGGATAAGACAATAGTTAAGGCTTTTAGCCATAGAAGAAGGTTTTGCTTGTAGGAAACTCAAAAACCATAAAAAATCAAATCGCATGTGCTGCACCTGCACTGACGTAGCTAAATGGCTAATTTCCATCGCCTGATTAAATGATTCTGATCTGGTACGGCTCCACCTCCACCTTACATTGTGTGTTCTTTAACTTCTTGTTCCTAATTCTTTAACCCTAGCAATTCCATTGGCCCCATGCCCATGAGCTTCAGTCCCTTTCACAAGTATCCCACACAGCTTAGAAAGGTTTTGTTGCCAATTTTTATTTACCCTTCTTTTGTTGCATGGAATATGCAAACGTAACCCCAAGCTTAACGGCTCCTTTTGGTTCAAAATATTTGAAAAATTAAAAGCTAGCATTGTATTTCTCTGTTACCAATGAACATGGTTTCACAGTCAAGAAATTAAAAGCGGGACAGAACTCCGGAAATATAATAGTAAAAAAATGAGAAGAGAAAAGAAAAGAAGAGGTCATTAATGGAGAGAGATGAGACTAATAAATTTTGGTCTGATACTAGAGAGGGTAAATTAATTGCTTGCTTTTATCGCTGCGATTGTCTGTTCCTTTTCTCTCAGACTGCCTTCATTGCTACCCCAAACTGCCTCTCCCTCTATCTCTCTCCTTATCTCCTGCAACCCACTCTCCCAGATCCCATTTAATGCTCTCTCTCTCTCTCTCTCTCTCTCTCTCTCTCTGTGGTGCAGTAAATGCAGAGGTGAAGGTGGAAGGTGTAAAATTTATAACATCTAATGCAAGGATGTTGTAGTGCAAAAAAATTTAATCAGAAAGCCATGAGACAAAACCATGATTTTTTTCTTGAGAGGCCAAAAATGAAAAGCACTAATTAGGTGAGAACCCATCAAGTGAAAACTGGCTAGAAATAATAAGATTTGTCTCAATTTTCTTTTTCTTTCATAACTGTAGCTTCTTGTTAAACGCAGAACTGAGTTGAGTTGGTTGTGACTGTGTCTTGTTGACCACTGCTAGCTCTGCTGCTGGTGCTCCTCCTGTCTGCTTGGACTTTGAACTAGTAGATGGTGATGAACCAGTACTAAAAACTGATGCTGACTGAGGTCTGACTACTGGTGGTGGTGCTGCACAAACTGGAATCACTGACCTAATATGAACTGCCGGGGCAATCCTGTGAGCGTGAGACACTCCTGTGTAGAGAGGATTAGCTATGTGGATTCTTGAGGATGTTGATGCAATTGGAGACCCAAACATTCTTTTAGTACTAATGTGGCTTGATTTCTGCTGGGTTGCACCAAGTTTACCAGGATTGGACCGTGGAAATGGCCTGTACATAAAACCTGTACTGTCCTTTTCAATGGGTTTTTTGATAGCACCCAGCCATTCTTCCTCATCCTTTTGATGCTCTTCCACTGGAACTGGAATCTCTTGCATTTTCACTTCTTGTTTGCCCTTAACTTGTGTTTGATGGATGCCTCTGATTGATTGGTAGAGAGCTGGATCATCTCCGTGTGAGGTTGGTGGCAAAATCTTTGAAGTTGTTCTAGGTGGGGGTGGAGGAAGGAGAGACACAAAGGATCTTTGCTTTTCTATTGAACTGTCTAATGCAGAATCCAATAACAGATCCAAGAGCTTCCAATGTTGAAGCTGCAGAGAGTTATTGGTGGTGGAGGCGGAAGATGATGCAGAGTTATTAATGTCTCTGCAACCCCTCACCATTCTTCTTCTTGCTTGGCCATGATCCCTCTTCCTTTGTTTGTATTCATCTTTGGATCTAAAGTTTGAGAGGACCCTTGCCAGAACTGCTTGATCTTGTTCCTCACGACTCTCTAATTCTTTGTTTGCCAAGAATTCCAGGTTAGGCACTGCACAAAGATGTACATTAATCATGCAGAATATACCAAGTACTTGAATATGAT
The DNA here is from genome assembly GCF_030052815.1 of Hevea brasiliensis. NCBI lineage: Eukaryota > Viridiplantae > Streptophyta > Magnoliopsida > Malpighiales > Euphorbiaceae > Hevea > Hevea brasiliensis. The sequence continues at coordinate 96,617,226 of NC_079498.1, read as the reverse complement.
CGGAAGTCCAAAAATGGGAAAGAAAATTTTACTTCTTTTCAAAGCAGACCAAGCTGCTATTGCAGCATTCTTCTCTGCTTGTTTCTTTGTTTTTGCTGACTCTCCTGTGAATTTCATGCCAGCAAGCTCCACAGTACAAGTAAAAGTTGGGACATGACCAGGACCTGACCTTACAGTAGTATATACAGGGAGGTTAAGCCCAGCTCTATGTGCAGTTTCTTGAAGAAGGTTTTTGTAAATTCCAGTCTCATCCTTGATTAGATTTCCATAAAGAGAGAACAAACTATAGTCATCACATTGAAGACAAATGCGTATGCTTTAATCACTTCAATTAGAGAGGAAAACTATCTAAAACATATCAAAATTCAGCCAAAGAAACTTACAAGAACCCTTGCAGTTAAAGACCTTGAAGGACCCCTGGAAGAAAGAACATTGAAGGCTACTTCAGCAGCTGCATGCTCTGCCTGTCTCAATGTGGTGCAGTAACTTGGACTTTCAAAGATCTCACCATTGAAGTTCACAGAAGCTTTGAATCTTGGTGCATGATCAGGTCCTTCTCTAATGCAAGTATAAGAAGGGAGGTTGAAACAGCTTCTTTGCGCAAGTTCTTGAAGCTGGTTCTTAAACATATCTGCCACTAAAAAAAAAACACCCATTCCTCACCAATCAAATCCAAATGTATTCCTGTCAAACAAAAAGGTGGGTGGCAACAAACAGAATAGAGACAATATAGAGGGAAAAATAACATCTAAAAAGTACAAAAATGACTTGGATACCTGTATGCAAAGTAAGAGGATACAACCAAAATAAGAGTTTATAAATCAAGATAAAGATCAAGAAACTCACCTGCTTCACCAGAATTCTTCCTTCTACATTGGCTTGGGAGTTTCCTTTTCTCAATACAAAGGAATCTGACTTATGTATAGAAGAAAGGGAGAAGAAATGTGATGAGTGCAGTGCAGTGAAAAAAAATTATATTATTATTAAAAGAAGGAAGTCAATGGAACTCTAAGCTAAGCTATAGATTGGTCTAGATTTTAATGGCAACCCCTCTCTCTCTCTCTCTCTCTCTCTCTCTCTCTCTCTCTCTCTCCAGTATTTAGTAATTTACTCATCAGAAAAATAACAGTTCTTGAATCTTGAATTAAAAAAATGCTGCACTTTTTTCTAAAAGGTATTAATGTGAGACATGGATAAAATTACAAAACAGCCCCTGGGTTTTCTGGTTGTAGCAATGAAAGGTTTGAGGTTTGTTGAGCAATAGAAAGCATTTGTCCAGTCTTTTTTTGTGTTGACCAGACAGTTGCTTCTCTAGTCCCTACCTTTGACTTTCAGTTATTATATTTTTTTTTTCCACGCAATCCCATGTGGTTGCGTTCATATGAATCTGACTAAAAACCAGAAGTCTCTCCTTGCTTTTAACAAACTTATCTCAGAAAATCCAGTCCCCTTTTGGCACGTGGCTGAGTTCAGTGGATTTCTGCCTAGTCAACTTCCACACTCCCATCTATTTCCATTGCTTATTTAGGACTATAAATGAATTAAACAACTCACGATTTATTTTAGCTGAGCTTAATTTATTTTTAAATTATTTTAGATTTATTTAATAAATTAATATAATATTCATACTCTATATGAATAATTTATAATTTTTATTTATAATTTAATTTTTTATTATATTTTAAATAAAATAAATTATTATCATTAAATTATTTTTTAATTAAAATTTTTATATTATTTTATTTAATTTAAAAAAAATTTATCTATTATAATAATAAATTTTTAATTAATTTAAAATATAATTAATTAAAATATTCATTTAATTTATATATATATATATATATATATATATATATATATATATATATATATATATATATATATTAATGGTAGTTTCTATTATTACTCTAATTAAAATGTAATAAAATTTTTTTATTTTAAAAAATAATTTAAATTTCATGAAATTTTTATATTTTATCTTATAATTTATGTATCTAGATTATATAAAGTATATTAAATTAATAAGAAAATAATATTATTTAAAAATATATATAAATATAATTTTTTATTATTAATATAATAAAAAATATTAAATTACTAATAATGAATTGAATTATTTAATTTTAATAATAATAAAAATATATAATATTATTATTAATTAAAAATAACATTTTATTATATTATTTTAAAAAATATTCTATTTTAAAATTTTTATAAAGTATAAATTTTTTTATTAATTTAATATATTTTTTATAAAATAAGTAATGAAAATTTTTTATTAATTTAATATATTTTTTATAAAATAATTTTTTTTCACAAAAATGGTTATTGTTTTACATAAATTTATAATATAAGATAAATATATTTCATAAAAATTAAAATTTTAAAATATTTTTATTTTTTATTAATATAATAAATATTAAAAATATATGCTATTTTTCAAAACCTAGTGGACAAACAGTTGGTTAGCTAATAGTAGGGGTGAGCACTATTCAGTTTGAATCGAAGAAACTAAACGAATCACCTGAATTCAGTAATTCAGTTTGGTTTTGAAGATAATTTAATTCGGTTCGGCTCGGTTTTACATTAAAAAATTTTCAAATATTTCAGTTCGGTTCAGTTTTAGAGAAAAAAAATCTGTTGAATCAAACCTAATCGAATTAGTTTATTAATTTTTAAATTGATTTATTTTTATAGAGAATTTATGAATTTTATGTAATTTAATATATATAAATTATTTAATTTTATTTATTAATGATTATTAAGTTCAAATCAAGGTAAAAATCATGCCAAATAACTTAAAAATAAAGTCTAAATTAAAAAACTCATCAAAACTCAAAACTGATCGGTTCAAATTAAACCTAACTGAAATAAAGTGGCTCGCTTGATTCGATTTTTTATTCATTTTGATTCTGCTTAATTTATAAAATATGATAGTTCAATTAATTCGATTTTGATAATTTGATTTAATTTGAACTGAATACTCAGCCATAACTAATAGCAAATCAGCCCTATTTTTTTATTAATTTCATTCATGAAAAAATCTTTAAATTTTTTTGTCCCACATAAATAATATATATACTTCTAAACAAATATATGAACCGTAATATTTCTATCGATATATATATAGATATATATATATATATATATATATATATATATATTTATATTTATTTTGAAAAAAAGGACTCCAATTTAATATCGAAAATTCATACTTTGTGGTGGAGTCTGCGGGATGCTTACGATGTGTTCAGGAAAAGTTATGAAAATAATCAGCAGTGTTGTTAGTGTTGTTAGAATCGAATCAAACTGATTATATCAACTAAAAACTGAACCAATGACCAATCTAATCTAATTCAAGCTTAAAACTCTCTTATTGGGATTAAACTATTTGACTTGGCCGGGTAACCAGTGAACCCGACCGATTGAAACAAACAAATCAGCCTTCTTTAAAAAGAAAATTGAAAGCTACTTCAGTAGGTTCAAACACATGCCTGTTAAAGCCTTTAACATGTTGTCACCAATTGCACCGCTGCATTCTTCTGCATTTATATTGTTTATAAATTAAAATTATATTAAATTATTTTTATATTTTATAAATTTTCTTTATTTATTGTATTATAAATTTTTTATATGTCAAAATTTATTTTTTATTGATACAAATAATTATAAACTATTATTATTTAAATCTTAAATTTTAAGTTATTTTTCAAAATATATTTTAAAACATAACTAACTCCATTTTAGCAATTATTAATAAAATATATAAAATTAAATGTTTATAACAATGCATTATTATTATTTTTAAGAGTTTATTAATTTTATAATATATAATTAATGTTTATTTAATAATATACTCATTTAAACCTTAAAATCTTAACCCTTTAAACCATATCAGATTTAAACACCTGGGTAATTAGAAGAATTACAAGGTTTTAAAACTATGATTTTATGCTATAATGAGTATATTAAATCTTACTTTGCCTTTTTTTTTTCTTCTAAATAATAAAAAATTGTATAATTTTTTAAACCACGAAAACTTTAAAATCTTTAGAAGAGATTAGAGGAAATAGGAAAATAAAAAGGCAATAGCAAGAATCATGTTCAGACAATTTGTATTGTTGAAGTTCCACGATACGCAAGAACTCTAGAATACATCACAGCGCAAACCTCAACAAAGGACAAAGCCAAGTACATTCAGCGCATGAACCTAAAACTAAAAGCCTGTAAAACAAGCCTTCCATTTGGACCACTCGCATCCACCAGCACCAGGAAGGACAGACGACTCTGAAGACTACACCCAATAGCAATTCAGTCAAAGACTTGGGAAAGTTCCACCGGGGTTAGATAGTTTCACTAAATCCATCTCTTGAACACCATGTAGAACACTCCTGAAAAGGCTTTGAAATGCTTCGGCAAAAAGGATTTACCATATTGGCACAATGGTAGGAAAACTGAGAATCAAAAACATACTTAAAAGGGCAAACTAATAAAAAGAACAAAAGTAAGAGAAGCTGCCACAAAGAGAGTTGCTGTGCAAATAATGATGGCATGGCCAGGTTTAGGTCTATATGACCCACTCACTAATCCCCTGGATCCACCAACCCAAAGGCAACTTAATTCGCAGTCAGAAGGGTGGCACCATCCGGCGTCCAACGTTGCAGTCAAATTTTCCGTCCCCCTACTTGAGAGAGGGTCACACAGAAAGAGCCAAAACAATAGTGACTGATTACACAAGTGGAATAAAATAAAATTAGATGCTAATTAATTCCACATACAAACCAAAAAAAAAAAAAAGAAAATGAAAAAAGGAGAAGCAATCTCACTCATACAGCAGTCCCCCATTCCATCACAACCCCCTAAAAGAAAAATGGCCAAACCAACGCCTCCAAACACTACCAAAAAGGTTACCCGATACTGAACATAACATAGTTTGGAACGCTGAATGATTAAGCATGAACTCAAATGGTCCCACCTAGTACTCAACAGATCAAATCTTCTCCCATCCCCTGGGTTGGTTGTAAGACAAGCTTCTGGCTACGAAACTCAGTTCTCAGTTGTCAAGCTACCACTGCTACTCACACCCACACGGTTTGGTTCGCCTACTCTGGCTGCCAAAGCAAGAACTTCAGGTGACATGTCCCAGCTTCTGCTTTCTCTTCCCCAGCTAGATCTTCTTGGATGTATTCCACCACGGTTCCCTTCCTTCACTGCAGTCATTACATCTGGGGATACTTCACTTAATTCACCATCCTTTATGTTCATGCGATCATTGTTTGTGAATTGCCCTTCACCATGATCAGCCATAGCACCCATATCTCCCCAAACCGTTTTCCTTCCCATTTCTATGTCATCCACAGCTTTCCCCATATTAGGACTCATGAAACCTCCACCAATTGGTCGAGTTGGTAATGCAGGTTCCCTTGGTACCTTTACCCTGAAATCATTCTTGGACAGAGGAATACTGGAGCAAAAGATTTCTCTAAAGTTCTCTACCACGCCTTTATTATAAGGATTTGCTCTCCAATCATATCGGTATCTAAAATTCTCGTAAGTAGTCTGAAAAGCAAGGCAACATAATCATAAACTTATATTAACATCTTAGAATAGAACAAATACTTGAATTAAGACACATGTGAATGGATTTTTCTAAATAAAGAAGATGAGTTTCTTACCTGATTAGTACTAATGAGATATAAATGGAAGGCAGTAAGGCCACCAACAAACCACATTGATATGAAAGTGTAAACTATTAGAACAATGGAGGCAGGAGTTTTGATCATTGCTTTCCAAATTGATGTGTGCTCTGATACCATGATCCTCCTAATGTAGACCCAGCAGAATGCAAAAACATATATACAAAGAAGGGTTGCTGAGAAGACAAACATGAAGAAGAATCGATAATTTCTCTGCATCAAAATTTTTCCTTCAGACACATTATCCACAAATTAACAATAAACGAATTCAAAAAGGCCATCAGATTAACTGCAGCAATTATTAATGCTTGGTAAAACAAGTTTTAAAAAAACCTATTGGAAAAAAATTGTGGGTCATATCTGAGTTTGAGATGAAATCAATCAAGCTTGTGTCCAATTAATTATCATCACACCCAGAGACAGTAATATTTCTTTTTCTCACTAAACATTGAGCTTGGCTATGGTAAACATGATTCTAAACAAAGGATCACTTACCAACCCAATACATTGCCCAACCCAAGGACAGTGATGGTCAAATCGTTCTACACAGTTGTTGCATATTGAACAGTGTGAACAGCGAGGTGGCCTGTAAAGCATGCAAGTATCACAGTACTTAATCTTCACAGTTGCTCCATTGACCTCTACCTCCTTAATGCGTGGCAAACGTAACTGTGGAGTTTGGCCAGCACCAACATCTGCAGTTCCATCAAAGCCTTCTGGTTCAGGAGGATGTGCATTGCGGGGAATTATGCCAGGATCTCTTCCAGAAGTTAGCAGGAGAAGAACTAAAACCTGAGACATGAGACATCACACATGTTGGAGTTCACTACTATGGGAACTCAACACTATCTTGCCTATAAGAGACACTGCAAAGAGGTTTGAGAACATATTTCTTGCTTTCACTTCTGGGATAAGATAAGTGTCTTCAAAGCAATCACCATCCAAAAAATTAAGCTAATAACAGCCCTACAGCAGTGGTACAGGCATTTTTGGCAATATCTTATGCTGCACAGGAATTTTGCCACAATCTATACAATACACACACAAAAAAGTTGCATTCAAGTCAGGTCAGGTATGCGTTTAGAAAGTTTCAGGTGCTGCATTTTCCCAGATGGGTTTTCGTTGCTTGGGCTCTGTTTGAGTTTGAATTACCTAATGGGCCACTTTTGGAAATTCATTTCAATTTCTTCAGGTCTTTGTGTAATTTTGCTTTTTTCTTTTTTTACTTTTTTTTTTACAAATACCTTCAATTTAAAAATAAATTATTTCAGGCATATTGGATTAAACCTAAGATTTCTAGGACATTTTGGATTTAGTGCGAAACAGATGGGTCAGCTTAGGTCAGAAAATTAGACATCTATGCACATATCAAATGCAGCATACATGGTTTGATGGCATTTGAAAGGTGAATCAGATAAACCATAAAGAGAAGAGGAGGGGAAGAGAGAGCGGAGGGGGAGCGGGAAGAAGGGGGGGGGGGGGGGGTGGGGGGGTGGTTTGGGGGGGTGTGGGGGTGTGCATCCTCATGCTACTTTGGCACACAAACCATAAACATTAAATTTCCATATCCAAAGCAACCCTAGCCTGTGTGAAACTCCACCAATGGCCTGGCCTGCATAAGAATAAACACACTGAAAGATATTTTTGAAATTGTTTAGCAGTAAACCTATTTTACATGTAACAATAAATAGTTTTATACATACACGTCTGTGTCTATTTAAAAGAAAAATACATAATACATAAGTATTATTTCTCTCCCACCACACACCCCCTCCGTCTCTCTTTTTTTTGGTTAGATTAGATACTTAGCCATAATATGAATGTCACAATTAAATAAAGAAATACTTCCAAAAGGTATTACCAATATTTATAGTTATCACATCAATCTGAAGCAGCTCAATCTATACTTAACTCAACTCAACTAAGACTTCATCTCAAAAATTTAGGATCGGCTATATGGATTATCTTTCTCCATTTTAAACGATTTTGGGTTAAATCCTCAGAAAATAAGGCTTGACGCTTAGGACATCTAAGAGAATGTTGGCAAGGTTTAGTTGAGTAATGAATATCTGTCCCTAAAACGATTGCTCATCTTCTAAAAAAGTCAGTTCAAAACTTGTGGTAACTCCGGCAAAGATACTTATCATCTAAGGCCACCTACTGATCATAACAACAGGCTGCACAAAACCTCCATATTCCTCTCCAACGTACACAACTAGAGATGCAAATTTCTAGCCAATCCCATCTAACCTCTAAGAACCTTTTTCTTCCCAATCTCTCTTGGGCTTGATGTGTTGGACTGACTCAAGATGTGATTGGTGCTCAGTCAGTCAGCTTTAGCTACAATCTGCAGTGATGCACAAATGTATCAACTGCCCTGTTCGGGTCTAATAAGGATTCCATCCCAATATCAGGGAAGATCTGGACAGTTGTCATTTGATAAAAAAAATCCACGTAAGTAACATCTTGTTCAAAAACAGTGCATGCTCTAGCAATAGCGATACAATCCTGTTGCGCATACAGTATGAGAAAATGCAACTATGAAGCAAATTTTCCACAAAAATCAAAAGATTTCAAGGAAACACTCTACTTTGAGTCTTATTAGAAAATCCTGGCTTCCTCATAGTTTTACATGCTCACAGACCTGATTAAAATTGTCGATCACATGCCACAATCTGCTAATAAGAGTCATTAGTCCTCACAATCATTACTAGGTAGGTAAAATACAAACAGATAATGTGGGGGAATATCACACATTCCTCAAAGCTACAAACTTTATGCATAAGAAAAATCACATGATGATTTAAAGATCTAAAAGAATCATAATTATGGTGTGAACTTGAGAGAGAAAGGAAGCTCACATATACAGTGAATACAACAGCAACAACCATTATTGATATTTCCAAGTGATCAGAAAAATCATCCGACAGTTTTCTAGCAACAAAGACGCAGAAAACTGCAACTGGAGCAACAATCAGGAATATAGTCAGTGCAAGTGATCTTACATCTGGTCCAAATATAAATCTTCCTTGAAGAAAAAATATCTGCAGAAGAACATATAAAGCCATTAAGTTAATTGGAAAAAAACATTGCCAAAAAAAAATATACTTATCTTTCGATTCACCCTAAGTTATGACATGCCTTGGAGCCTCTACAACAAGTTTCAACTGAAATCTCAACTTCACCCCTTAGTTGCTGAATTATACAATGTAAGTTATGACACCTTGGAGCCTATACAACAAGTTTAAACTCAAATCTCCACTAAACACCTTAGTTGCTGAATTATACAATTTGAGAGAGATGAAAAATATTGTTGGTTTGCCATGTGGCACCAGCCATACAAAGTAATATCAGTCAACAACTATACTACCGTAATTCATAGTTATTAAAGGCTCAAGGCGCACTAAGGCGCCAAGGAGTCCTGAAACCTAGGCGCAAGGCGCAAGGCTCAGGTGCTCGCCTAAGCGAGGTGAAGCGCAAAAGTAAAAAATTTAAAAAGTTCATAAAAATCAAATAAATGTGATACTTTTCTTTTTTTTCCTTTGGCATATATCTTGAATTGGGTTTGCTGGTTTGAATTTAAGTGGTTGTCCTTTTTGCTAATGAAAGTGCTCGCTAAAGATAGAAATAAAGAAAGCATGCCTCTCTAGAACCTTGTGCCTAGAACAAAGGTGCACACCTAGGCGCATAAGGCGCTAGGGTTCGAGCCTGGTGAGCCTTGAGCCTGAGGCGCGCCTTTAATAACTATGCCGTAATTATTATGAAAAGCAAAACACAGTCAAGCTAATAAGAATTTCTCGCATCATGTAAACCTCAGCAATTCAATCAATTCTCGGTCAACAACTAAAACCTCATTAACCAGTCAAAGGAATTTCCTTCCCTTCCCCCCCAACCCCCCTCCCCCCCTTTCTTCAAGAAAAAAATCATAAACGAAAAAAAAAAAAATGTATCAAATTTCCACCAAGTCAACAGATAACAAGAGCAAAGAGCTATCATTATTTATGGTTGGAGAACAACCACAAGAATACTAAAAATAGCATTCATTGCACTTTGCAAAGCAATATCATATATTGTCAATCTCATCCCAATTTCAAATCCCAAAGAAATGACTTCACTTCCACTGGATGCTCTCATGGCAGCAAAATTCCTAATTTACGAAAGGATAATCACCAAATCACTTCTCAATCAATCTTGAAATCCGAGCTCCCAACTTCAAAAGCAAAGCAGATTGAAGATAACATGTTCTTAGCTGTTTCCATCAATCCTATCTAACTGCTTGCTAGTTTTATCCAAAAAAGTGTGAACTGCTCCTCCAAACTGAATATTACTTGGTACTAGCAGCTTATACTGATTTTTGAAAAAAAAAAAATCCTAAAACCATTTCAGGGTATCTTTAACAGCACCACATTCAAAAGCAAAAGTTCTTAATAATAGAAACAAGAACGAAGCTTTAGATGATAACCAGTAATTCAACTTCAAATTTATGAGGACATACCATCAATAGAATTCAATTCAATTAAGAACCTGACATTCATCACTTATCAAAGGAGTTCATACTGGCAATGCGAATCCATCTATAATTTATTACTAGTTAGCTTATACGTTCACATAAAAGGAAAGCCGCCAGGCAGATTCCCATTAAAAGCAAGTCGGAAAATAAACAAACAACTTACATTACTGCCTTTCCAAGTTTGATAGACCCGTAAATCACCAGACCCGCCGCCAGCTGATCCCAGATCGGATCGATGAGATGGCGGCACCACGTACATTTGTCGATATATATAAGAACAATCTCTCCCTGCCTTTCTATCACCTTACGGAAAAAGAGGAAAAAATTAGAGAGCTTGAAGGGCTCTCGGAGTTAACTTTTAGCGCTTCATGAGATTCCGGCGAGCTAGGAATGGGGCAGTGGGGTTTCTGGGTTTATGGGGCTTCTTTTGTTTTTTGGGTTAGACAGAGAGACAGAGAGAATAGTTTAGAGGAATGCAGAAAAAGGCGAGGTCGCGAGTTGTGATTAGTTGTGATTGGAAGGAGTAAAGCAGGGAAATTTATTTAGAGAAAAATATTATTAATCAAAGCAACTCTTCCTGAATAATACAGAAACAGGAACTAGGAGGCTCCACCCATAAACAGTAACTATCATGAGACAACCAATCGCTCGCAAGAGCATGGGCAACTCTATTGACAAGCCTATCAACCCAAAGCAAGGAAAACTGTTTGGTATTACCCGTTACGTTGGAAAAATTATTTTTTTAAATATATCAATGTTAAAAAATAATTAAAAATTAATTTTAATTAATTTTAATTATAAAAATATTAAAATAATAAAATAATTTTTTTAAAATTATTTTTTTAATAATTTTTAAAATAATATTTTTATTTAAAAAAATAATTTCAGATTCTAAAACTAGATATCAAACAAAATAAAAAACTCAAGACATGGCAAAAATCGCAAGTTGAGAATCAACTTCCTCGTCAACTGTTGTCCCAAAATAGTCCAAGAGGGGGTGAATTAAACTTTAATAATTTTTTGGCCCTTACTTGTAGCCTAATGAAAAATTATGGCTTTGTTCAACTAGGTGCTTCTTAATATATAATGACAGTGATATGTATTTTAATAAAGTGTCCTAAGTTGCAAGTCAAGCTTTAATCAACATTTATAGCTATCAAAATATGCATCACAAGATTTTCAACTAATTTCTCATTATACTCATAAATCCTCAAATATATCAACTTAATATGTTCAATCAACATTCAAGGTCATGTATTAAAATTAAATTGCACAAAAGTAAAAAGGTTAAGGTTAGAGAGATCAAACACAATAATTTTTATAGTGGTTCAGCTTAACTAGCCTACATCCACTCTCTTAAAGAATCCTCTTTGAGTTTTCTCTCTACTATTTGCTCTTTTAAAGGCAAGAGACCAAAAGCCCTTTACACTTTTTCAACACCAAGCTTTTACCAAGGCAGCTTGAACCTTTTACAAGTGCTATCACAAGCACTTACTCTCTCTCAAGCTTCAATAGGTGCTTGTACAACCTTTCTTAAATGCAACTTAATGTTTTAACACTCACTCTTACTCAATACAAATTAAACTATAAAGAAGAGATGAGTTAATTTGCCAATGGTAGCTCAAAAACTTTAAAGCTCTTGAATGAAAGCAATAAATGAAAATCAAGGTTGGAGTTCAAATGTAAGCTTTCATCAAGTGTAAAATGAAGTAAAGAAGGTATATTTATAGTCCCAAATCATTTTAGACCGTTTGAAACCTTTTTGGAACGTTATACACACTGCTCAAGACAAAATTGCTGTTATTTTGTCCTTTTGTGCGAAGTTGAGCAGCTCTGATCATTTAGCAAACTGGTTAGTAAACTAATGTTTTAGCAAACACATTAGCAAACTAATATTTTAGCAAAGCAGTTAGCAAACTAAGTCAACAGCTGCATGTCTCAACTTGTAATATTTAAAAACAAAGATTTAGACCTTAAAAGAAAAATAAGTTCCAATAGCAGTATCCAAGGTCATGATGAGAAAAAGTAATCAGAAAATAAAGTTTCATTTTTGAGCTCCATTCGACTAAATTCTCATCTATTCTTTTCTCATAAGACCTAAGACTCAATCTCTAACTCTATGACTTTCATACCTTTACTTTGAGTCTTGGCTTTTATAATCTTGTTCTTTTCTCATTTTGGATTTGTCTTGAGATGCCTTTGAGTATTCTTCCTCCTTAGATGTAACTTCAAAAATTCTTTATGAATAAGAGAAAGAATCTACACATCACTTTAAAGCTGGGTTAGATAGATTATGTTTTGAGTTTTGTTATCATCAAAATCAATGCTCATTTTGAGCTACACGGGGTCAACAATCTCTCCCTTTTTGATGATGACAAAACTCAATTGAATCAATAATAAAAAATAAAAGTGTGTGAAAGTTTATGTGAATATGTGAATCCATGCAACATAGTATGCCGAAAATGCTCCCCCTAAATGTATGCATATAATAAATTTATTTGCTGTATAAAAGCTCCCCCTGAGTTTATGCTGTAAGACATGTTCACAAAATATTCACAATATTCTCAAAAAAAAAAATATGCATATAAACATACTTCCATTTGTCATAAGTATAAAGTATAAACACATATCCATCAACACAAGTATAAACACATATCCATATCCATCCTATTCTCCCCCTTTTTGTCATCAATCAAAAAGGAAACAGGAGAAAATAACTCAAAAAGAATCATGTTAGCCCAAATTTAAATGCAGTAAGGGAAACAGTAGCAAACTAAAAACCAATAGTAGCAAACAGGCTAGTAAACTAAAAATGCAAATACGAAACAAAAAAAATCCAGATGAGATGCTAATCATTTAAGCCTTTTGCTCTTGCGAGTGGCTTTGGAAGGCACCATCTTCTTCCTGGTGGGTTTAGCAGCTTGTGGCTGAGAACCTTGGTCAGCCAATTGGTCATGCCTCCGTGCCTCATCTTCATCAGATGGTGGTTGAAGAGCAGCAGCTAGGGATTAGTATGGATTTGACACAGTCGACTTAGACCTTTTTCTACCTTTCTTGGCTGCAAGGGCAGCAGCTGCAGAGAGTTGAGATGGAGTACTTGCTTGGTGATCCTTTAGAGAGGCTTCCTGCTGCTGCGTAGGGGCAACTGCAGGTTCAAGCAGTGGTGCAATTGGAGGTTCAACAGGTGGTTCACTTTCTGGTTCTACAATCTTTTCACTATCATGGTCAATAGGGACATCAGTTGCAGGACCAACTTCAGGTTCAATGACCTGTTCACTAGCATGTTCAACAGGAGCTTCAACTGCAGGTTCAAGTTCAGATTCAACTACTTGGTCACTTTCATGTGCCACAGCAGCTGGAGACTCACCAACCTTATTACTTTCACCCTTATCAGTACTGTGAGCAGAGACTTGAGTAGTAGCCTCAACTTTAGTTGGGAAACCAGTTTCCTTGGCCTGCTGAAGATCCACAATTAGCTTCTTTAATTCCTCATTTTGAGTAAGCAAGTGACTCACTTTGTAGTCAACCACATCCATAAATTTTCTCAGAAGTTCAATGGACTGATGGGTTGAACTAAATTGATCATTAATAGCAGCTTTGAACCCTTGAAGCTCACTCATAAACTCATTTGTAGAATCTGAACCAACCTTAGCTGAGGAAGAACCACCTTTTTCAAACCTTTTCTTTCTTCCATCAGTGTCAGAGTGAATTTCTCTAAGCACAATCAAATCAGTCTTAGAACTTTCCTTAGAGACATTTACATTCAGCTCTTTAAACACAGCAGTCAAAAGATGTGCATAAGGCAATTTTCCAATCCCATAAGCTTTGCACATGTTCTTAAAAATCAAATAAGCCAGATTCATCCTTACTTTGTTAACAATATGCCACATGATACACATGTCTAGGTAGCTCAAATAATCATAACTGCCAGACTTAGGACAGAAAATGTAGTTCACCATACTGTGAATGATTTTAATATGTTGAAAAGCTTTTGTGCTAGTGGACTTTTCATTTGTGGCAGTGTTGGCAGGGAACACTTCATTTTCAAACTCAGCCAAATTAAAGCCTGGAACACTAGCAACATCTCTATGAGTGGAGATTTTATTTCCATCATTAGGCAAGTTCAAAGCCGTAGCAATCATCTCAACAGAAACAACATACACACTATAATTCAAAACAACTTCAAATTTGTCCTCATCATCAACTGTTCTTAAGGTTCTATAAAAATGTTGAACAAGTCTAGGGTAATACGCATTGGTGCACTCACAAACAGACATCCATTCTTGAAACTCAAAAAGTTCTTTGAATTGAAAATTTACCTGACCAAAGTACTCCCATTTGATAAATTTACAATCAAGCAGCGCCTTATCCACTGAACCCGAAGAATGGGCAACGCCCTTTTTGCGTTGGGTGTCAATCCCTCATATTTTTCTTCCCTTTTTTCTTTTCTGGTGCTGATACAGTGGGTTCGACAACCTTGGATGGGTCGAAAGATGCACTAGTTGATTTCGATTTAGGTGAGTTCTTCTTTCCCTTCAATTTCTTTTGTAATGTGGTGACAGGGATATCGTCAGAGGCCGAGGAAGACGACGAACCAGCAGCAGCAGCAGGGGTTTTGCATTTGGTGCGAGCATCGATGGGAAATAAAAAAAATGTGATGAAATCTAAAATGGCTTTCGGTAAGTGATGAGTGAAGAAGAGAAGAGAGATGAGCGGTTAGATTAGAATGGGTTTGTTTTGCCGGAAAGAAAATTTTTGGAGGTGTAATGTCGTAAACCAATGCAGAGGAGAGAGAGGATGACGGTTTCGTGTGGCAGAGGATTTAAGTTCTCTTGAGTCCCGCGCTTTTCTATTCCAGTGTACTTTATCTGAACTTATTTTCCCTTTTTTTTTAATTTCAAATATGTCTATCTATCTTTATATGCACATATATATATTTCTACATGTCTGACACAGCACTAAGAATGTGATACCAAATGTGAATAGGTAAGATTTGAAATTTGAACAGTACACGATATAGCAAACTAATTTTAGTCACGCAACATTAGCATACAACTTAGTAAACTAATTTCTCAAGTACACAAATAAGTTAGCTAATGTTCTTTAGAGTTTTCTCAGCAAACTTATATCATAGCAAATCACTCACACATTGGATAATATGCAGATATATTAAATTACTATGACTTAAATTTCAAGCAAGTGGTTCACACATACCAATTTCCCTTCTAATTTTACAAAAGGTTTCCTCATTAAGTGACTTTATAAAAATATCAACAAGTTGATTTTCAGAGGCAACAAATTCTATTTTGATATTTCCATTTTGAACATGATCTCTAATAAAATGATGTCTGATCTCAATATGTTTTGTTCTTGAATGTTGGACTGGATTTTTGATCAAGTTTATGGCACTTGTGTTGTCACACCTAATTGGAACAAGATTATATTTTAAACCAAAATCTTCCAATTGTTGTTTTATCCATAAAATTTGAGCAACACAACTACCAGCACCTATATATTCTGCCTCAGCTGTAGATAAAGCTACTGAAATTTGTTTCTTACTGTGCCAAGAAACTAGTGCAAGACCAAGAAATTGACAAGTACCTGAAGTACTTTTTCTATCCAATCTACTTCCAGCAAAATCGAAATCACTATAACCAACAAGATTAAATGATTCACATTTAGGATACCATAAACCAATTGAGTATATGCCAATGAGATATCTAAAGATCCTTTTAACTGCACTTAGATGGGATTCTTTTAGACACGATTGAAATCTTGCACACAAGCAAACACTAAAGTGTATGTCTGGTCTAGATGCAGTAAGGTACAAAAGAGAGCCAATCATACCTCTATAAAGCTTGGTATCCACTTCTTTACCTTTTTCATCATTGTCCAATTTAATTGTTGAACTCATAGGAGTGCCCATGCTCTTCAAATCTTCCATTTTAAATTTCTTTAGCATATCCTTGATGTACTTTGATTGATTTATGAAGATGCTATCTTTCATTTGCTTAATTTGAAGTCCAAGAAAGAATGTGAGCTCACCCATCATGCTCATTTCAAATTCATTTTGCGTAATCTTAGAAAATTTCTTGCAAAGAGATTCGTTAGTAGCACCAAAAATTATATCATCAACATAAATTTGCACAATGAGCAAATCATTATGATGCTTCTTAACAAAAAATGTTGTGTCCACTTTGCCTCTTTGGAAATCATTTTGTAAAAGAAATTTACTAAGCCTTTCATACCATGCTCTAGGAGCTTGTTTTAAACCATATAAAGCTTTAGTAAGTTTATAAACATGATTTGGATGCTCATAATTTTCAAAGCCTGGAGGTTGTGCAACATACACTTTCTCATCAATATAACCATTTAAAAATGCACTCTTGACATCCATTTGGTAAAGCATAAAATCCTTGTAACATGCAAAGGCACACAACATTCTAATAGCTTCAATTCTAGCAACCGGAGCAAAGGTTTCATCAAAATCAATCCCTTCCTCTTGGTTGTAGCCTTGAGCCACTAGTCTAGCTTTGTTTCTAACAACATTGCCTTTTTCATCCATTTTGTTTCTAAAAACCCATTTAGTACCAATAATTGAATGATCTTTTGGTTTAGGCACTAAATTCCAAACTTTATTTCTCTCAAATTGATTTAATTCTTCTTGCATGGCAAGAATCCAACTTTCATCATTTTGAGCATCTTCAAAACATTTAGGTTCAATTTGTGAAACAAAAGCAACATTACCAAAATATTTTCTCAATTGTGCTCTAGTCATCATCCTCTGAGATGGATAATCAATAATGTCTTCTTGGGGATGATTTCTATGGAATCTCCATTCTTTAGGTAAATCTTCATGTTGGAGCTCAATTACTTGTAATTCTCCCAAATTTGGCATTTCTTCATTGATTTGATCATCATTGGCATTATGGGCATCTATTGTAATATCTCCTTGAGTTTCTTCATCTTTGTCATCAATTTGTTCCGTTTCTTGACTTGATGTTATATTTTCTTTTCCAAACACCTGCTCATTATTATCATCACAAATATTTTCCTTCTGATAGAAGGGTTAGTCTCATCAAACAAAACATGAATAGTTTCCTCAATGACTAAAGTTCTTCTATTGAACACTCTATAGGCTTTACTCTTTGTTGAATACCCAAGAAAGATTCCTTCATCGGATTTAGCATCAAATTTCTTCAAGTTATCCTTCTTGTTATTTAAAATATAGCACCAACTAAATGCTTTGAAATATGAGATATTTAGTTTTCTTCCTTTCCATAGCTCATAGGGGGTCTTTTTCAAAATTGGTCTAATTAAAACTCTATTCAACACATAGCAAGATGTATTAACAGCTTCAGCCCAAAAGTACTTTGGCAAATTATTTTCACTCAACATAGTTCTAGTCATTTCTTGCAAAGTTCTATTTTTCCTTTCTACTACCCCATTTTGTTGTGGTGTTCTAGGAGCTGAAAAATTATGGTTGATTCCATATTTATCACAATATTTCTCAAATAAATGATTTTTAAATTCAGCTCCATAGTCACTTCTTATAGATGTGATGCAAAATCCTTTTTTATTTTGAACCGTTTTACTAAAAGAGGTAAATTTTTCAAAAGTCTCATCCTTGTGAGCAAGGAAGAATGTCCATGTATATCTTGAATAGTCATCAACAATAACTAAAGCATATGACTTCCCACCAAGACTAGTAGGAGTTACGGGTCCAAATAAATCAAGATGAAGCAATTCTAATGGCCTAGTGGTAGACATAATATTTTTAGATTTAAAAGATGCTCTAGTATGTTTCTCTAGTGCACATGCTCTACATTGAAATTCACTTTCATAATTAATCTTAGGAAGACCATTAACAAGTTCTTTCTTAGACAATTTTGAGAGTGTATGCATGCTTGCATGACCTAGTCTTCTATGCCACCAATAACTAGAATTATCAAAAGATACTAGACATGTACCATGATTAGTTTCAAAATTATTCATATCAAGCAAGTAAACATTATTAGATCTATTGGCAATGAACAACGTGTCTTTTTCTAAGTTATTGATAGTACGTAGAGAAGAAGTAAACTTTACCTCAAAACCTTTATCACAAAGTTGGCTTACACTTAGCAAGTTGTATTTCAAACCTTCAACAAGCGACACATCTTCAATACAAGGTTTGGTTCCAATTGTGCCATTTCCAATTATTTTTCCTTTTCCTTTATCTCCAAATTTTACATATCCTCCATCTTTCATTGTGATTTTTGAAAACTTGTCCTTTTCACCAGTCATGTGCTTTGAACAACCACTATCTATATACCATTTTTCACTTTCCTTCATCCCTTTGAAACATACCTGAAATTTAATCATTGAACTTTAGGTACCCAGGCAACTTTGGGTCCTTGGGGGTTAGTGACCTTAGGTAAGGTTCCCTTTGGTACCCATACCTTCTTTACCTTAAGACGACCTTTCCTAAGT
Source organism: Hevea brasiliensis (assembly GCF_030052815.1). NCBI lineage: Eukaryota > Viridiplantae > Streptophyta > Magnoliopsida > Malpighiales > Euphorbiaceae > Hevea > Hevea brasiliensis. The sequence continues at coordinate 96,598,548 of NC_079498.1, read as the reverse complement.
GCACAAGAACTAATCATATGACCTCTTTTATTGCAATAATAACATGTAACATTAGGCAAGGAAGATGTAGATGCTTTAATGAAATGATTCTTATATTTACCATAGTTCATGAAACCATCAAAACCAATTCCATACTTTTCATTTGAAATTCTTTGATTTCCAAGAAGTACATCTAGAGTTTCTTTTCATTTTGTAAATTTTGTCAAATCATTTGTCAAAGACTCTACTTTAGCTTCAAGAACTTTATTTTTCTCAATGAGCATTTCACAAGTATCTTTTGAGATTTTCAACTCTAAATCTAGTTTTTTAAACAAGGCAATTTGTCCTTTGTAAAATTCATTTTCTTTATACACATTGGACATAGCAATATTTTGTGATCTCAATGATTCAATCTCTAAATTCATTTTAGTGCACTTTCTCTTGTAATTTCTATACTCATCATATACTTTAGCAAATGCAAGCTCAAGTTCTTCTACATTAGGAGATTCATAAGAGTTTACCTCATTGTCACTTTCTTCTTCCTTTTGTGAACTCTCGACTTTCTCTTCAAGTGCCATCATACAAAGAAGAGCAGTCTCTTTGTCACTTGATTCATCATTTGAAGATTCTTCACTGTTGCTCCATACTACTTTCATAGCTTTCTTGCTCCTATCTTCTTTTCCTTTCTTCTTTTTGAGTAATGGACATTTGGGCTTGATATGTCCAGGTTTGTGACACTCATAACATACAATTTCTTCTTTTGAATCCCTGAAATGTTTATCCTTGGGAGTATACTTTTTCAAGAATTTCTTGTATTTGCTTCCTCCCTTCTTGAAAGCTCTTTTGAATTTTCTTGCAAGCATAGCCATTTCATCATCATCATCACTTGAAGCACTTGAGTTATCACTTGAGTCAACTTTGAATGCAACTCCTTTCCTTTTATCTTCATCGTTGTTTGACTTGAGAGCAATGCTTTTCTTCTTCTTTTGCTCATTTTCAACTTCATCTTTCTTATATACCATCTCATGTGCAATGAGAGATTCAATGAGTTCATCATAAGTGAATGTTTTGAAATCCTTGGTATCTTGGATAACTGTTGTCTTTGCTTCCCAAGATTTTGGAAGTGATCTAAGAATTTTCTTCACAAGTTCAGCTTCCTCAAATTTTTTACCAAGTGCTTTGAGAAGATTTACAAGATCGGTAAACCTTGTACTCATATCCGCAATTGATTCTCCTGGCTTCATTTCAAATAGCTCATAATCTCGAATAAGAAGGTTTGCTTTGGACTCTTTGACGACATCAGTTTCTTCATAAGTGACTTCAAGCTTATCCCAAATTTCCTTAGCAGATTGACATCCTGAAACACGATTGTATTCATTAAGGTCAAGTGAGCAATGCAAAATATTAATAGCTTTAGCATTTATAGAAATTTTCTTCCAATCATTGTCATCATATTCATCTTTATGTTTTGGAACTTTTGTGGTTCCTGGACCATTCTTTTGAGGAACATGTGGATCATTTTTAATAATTCTCCATGCATCAATATCTACAGATTGTATGAAATTTCTCATTCTTACTTTCCAAAATGAATAATTAGTGCCATTGAAGAGTGGTGGTCTAGTGATTGAGTAGCCTTCAGCTAGTGGTGCAGGTATACCGGCAGTATTGCTAGATGAACCAGCCATTATGGATCACTCTAAGGTTGTAATACCCTAAGCAAGAGAGACAAGCTCTGATACCAATTTGTTATCCCAAAATAGTCTAAGAGGGGGGTGAATTGGACTTTAACAATTTTTCGGCCCTTGCTTGTAGCCTAATAAAAAATTGTGGCTTTGTTCAACTAGGTACTTTTTAATATATAATGACAGTGATATGTATTTCAATAAAATGTCCCTAAGTTGCAAGTCAAGCTTTAATCAATATTTATAGCTACCAAAACATGCATCACAAGATTTTCAACTAATTTCTCATCATACTCATAAATCCTCAAATATATCAACTCAATATATTCAATCAACATTCAAGGTCATGTATTAAAATTAAATTGCACAAAAGTAAAAAGGTTAAGATTAGAGAGATCAAACACAATGATTTTTATAGTGGTTCAGCTTAACTAGCCTACATCCACTCTTTCAAAGAACCCTCTTTGAGTCTTCTCTCCACAATTTGCTCTTTTAAAGGCAAGAGACCAAAAGCCCTTTACACTTTTTCAACACCAAGCTTTTACCAAGGCAGCTTGAACCTTTGACAAGTGCTATCACAAGCACTTACTCTCTCTCAAGCTTCAATAAATGCTTGTACAACCTCTCTTAAATGCAACTTAATGTTTTAACACTCACTCTTACTCAATACAAATCAAACTATAAAGAAGAGATGAGTTGATTTGCCAATGGTAGCTCAAAGACTTTAAAACTCTTGAATGAAAGTAATAAATGAAAATCAAGGTTGGAGTTCAAATGTAAGCTTTCATCAAGTGTAAAATGAAGTAAAGGTGTATTTATAGTCCCAAATCATTTTAGACTGTTTGAAACCTTTTTGGAACGTTATACACACTGCTCAAGACAAAATGGCCGTTATTTTATCCTTTTGTGTGAAGTTGAGCAGCTTTGATCATTTAGCAAACTAATGAAATTTTGGCACAATAGTAAACTGGTTAGTAAACTAATATTTTAGCAAACATATTAGCAAACTAATATTTTAGCAAAGCAGTTAGCAAACTAAGTCAACAGCTACATGTCTCAACTTGTAATATTTAAAAACAAAGATTTAGACCTTAAAAGAAAAATAAGTTCCAATAGCAGTATCCAAGGTCATGATGAGAAAAAGTAATTAGAAAATAAAGTTTCATTTTTGAGCTCCATTCGACTAAATTCTCATCTATTCTTTTCACATAAGACCTAAGACTCAATCTCTAACTCTATGACTTTCATACCTTTACTTTGAGTCTTGGCTTTTATAATCTTGTTCTTTTCTCATTTTAGATTTGTCTTGAGATGCCTTTGAGTATTCTTCCTCCTTAGATGCAACTTCAAAAATTCTTTATGAATAAGAGAAGGAATCTACACATCACTTTAAAGCTGGGTTAGATAGATTCTGTTTTGAGTTTTGTTATCATCAAAATCAATGCTCATTTTGAGCTACACGGGGTCAACATCAACTTGGCTAGACCCATGATCAAGGACCCATGAAAGTGCCTCTCTCAAACTAAGGGCTTCAGAGGAGCTAAGCACCTGTTCCAATAAAAATGCCTAATACGAAACTATGTTCTAAATTAGGGAAGAAAGTGTGAAATGCTCCAATCAAACCCTAAATGCGTCCAAAATGCAAAACACAGCACGAATCAAAATCATAAAAGAAAAACAGAACCATCAAAACATATAATTAAGTAAAAATTATAATTAGCATATGGTGTAATTAAATATAGTTTATAGAACATTACATAACTTATGTTTGTTGCTCTTAAAGGTTCAGATAGGACTGTTATGCATGTGCAGATCATCTTTTAAATGATCAAGAAACAAACTCCATGATTGACCATTTTCAGTTTTCATCCTTTGCATGTGCAAGTGGGAATATGCCCTGAACTAAATCACACATCCCCGCCCTGTTGAAGATCAATTCAGAGAAGAACAGAATCAACCATGTCAAGAAGGACATTAAACAACTTAACATGAAGTTTTTTTTTTGGGTAAAATAAAGGAAGGACTAAAAGTGAATTTTACACATGGGCAAACACCCATTGTATAATTATTTAGGATTTACAGGTTATGATTTGGTAAAGGGATTGCATATTTCCAAATGAATCCTTTAAGGTATAGCAAAACACAGAGGTAAATGGGAGATTGGTCCTTTTTTTTGCACATCCTTCTATACTTTGTTGCAACTATCGAAGAGCACAAGAACTTACAGTAAAGGAATGTGTACTGAAATCCACATCTTTGCTTGAACCATTTGCCTCTTCCAAGCTTCAAGAAACTTGCAAGAATAATTAGCCACCACTAATTGGGGTATAATTGCTAGCTTATCTTTTTCTTTGACAACCGAATCTTCAATTGCATACTCCTCATTTAGAGCAAGAACTATGCACCCACGGATTTCTTCCAAACTGGGGAACTTAGCAACAAGCTTATTCAAACAATCTCTAGTTGTATTACCAATCTAGTGGCGTCTCAGTTGAGCCAGTTAAGTCCCAAGCTCTGGCAAAGAACAAGATCTTTATCTTCACTCATGAACCCTCACTTTCCACAGGTTTACCATTGATATTTTCGGTCTTGATTTTGATAGCATCCATAGCAGAATGAGGAATAGACTAATGCGAGTGGAACATATATCCAGACTAATATTGGACTACTTACGACCGCGCCTTGTTCAGTTCAAGTACAACAATTACGGTTATGGATTCAAAGTGCTGATAAACGACGACAGTGAGGGAAGCTATATCAACTTGAGGGAGTTGGTTGAGTTTAATCCACACCTTTAAATATTTGTTAAGGGCCAAGAGCTTTAACTCTATTATTGCATAACGCACAATAGCATGCGGCCCTCCAACTCTAGCCTCATGCACAAGTTCTTGAACCTTTTATGACTGTGATGGTATGTGTAACAAGCTTTAGGCTTAACTCACAGCCTGCTTACCAATAGGTAGAGCATGCTTATCAAACTTTCATGTATTATCGTGTCTAAATGAAAGAATGCTACTTATTGGTTGTCTCTTTTGTGGGAGAAAGGAAAGAGGAAGAGGTGATAGATGACAGAAAAAAAAACGAGGAGAGAGAAATCAATTAAAAAAAAAGATTAATGATGAAGAAAGAGAGAGTTACTGCCACGTAGAGGAGAAAGAAAATTTTGGTTCATGGAAATGTCAACATGAATAGTCCATACCAACATTCTTCCAGAGCTCTCAACAGAATCCAAATAAAGAAACTTTAGAAGGTATCAAATTAAAGTTGAAGTATTTTTATAAAACAAATTGAAGTTGAAGTCTAGAAATGGTTATGAAATTAACCTCAAAATTGAGGACAGTAGGTGAAAGCCCATACGTGGATGGACTAGTTATCTCTGGCAGATTTCCGGTACAATACTGCTTACCATTCCACTATATGGTGTTCCTCCACCATTTTCTATCCCTCATATCCTCGGTGATTCTAATATAGCTGCTGTTGATATATACAATCGTAACAAGAAAGCTACCATTTCTCTTCTTAAGCACCATCTCAGTAAGGCAATTAACTGAATGATGCAACAAGCAATCGCCATCGGTATGATAGAACTTTTGAGATCGGAGAAATGGTGTTTATAAAATTTCATCCTTATGCTCAGACCTCAGAGCATTATGGCACTCTTAAACTTCAACCTAAGTATTTTGGGCCATTCCTGATAATTGACAAAATTGGCAAGGTTACTTACAAATTACAGTTGCTTCCTGATTCTCAAATTCATAATCTGTTTCACGTCTCTTTGTTGAAGCCAACCTCAGCTTCGGTTCAAGTTTCTACGTCTTTCTCATCTAAGAATATATTATAAATAGCTTGTATGTTAGACAGTATAGAGAGAAATAATTCCTATATTGTTAAAATATAAGGCAATGACAAGAGTGAAATATGTATAGAATTATATATATATAATTCAATATATATTATTCTATTATGGCACTTGGCACGTATATGTGTAAAATAAAATAGTTATCTTATTGTAATTTTCATAAATAAATTACGAACAGATGTGTTTATTAACAAGTAGATGTGTCTGTTAATAGATAGACATGTCAATTCTATACAAACAGTCATAACTGTTTGTATAGGTGTGACACCCCTTACTCGTGTACAGTATACCCGAGTAAGTAATGCCACACGGTGTACTGGCACACTCTAATATACCTTACTTAATTTGTGTCATGCTTTTGAAGTTAATTTATGAAATATGATTTATTTTAATTATTTATCAAAAGTATTATTCATTTGAGGTTCCGAAGATTTTAAGGAAAATCCATGAGTACTGCTAAAAATGGAGAAAACAGTTCTTCGGAACCTGTTAAAAACACTTCCAATATACTATTTCATTCATTCTCAACTCCAATATCATCAATAAAACTCAATATCAATATCTCAGTAATTTGTCAATTTCAGGTCTCAACAACCTTTTCATTTCTCAAAACATCCCTTTCTCAGGGTTCTCATATATAAACAACCATTAAATGCTCAATTTAATACCATACATGACCATAAATCTTTATTATTTACATGAACCTCAAAATACATTACATAAATCCCAAATACATATGAGAAAATAAAAAGTTAATTACAAAATGACAAAATGACATCTAGTGTCCTACCAATGCACTGCAGGTGACGAGGTGACACGGACATCGAAAGAATCCGGGATGGACTCACCCACTGTGGTCTACTGGGCTCGCGATCGGGATCTCAGACTCACGCGTGGCAAAAGCAACGCGCTAAGCAATAATGCTTAGTGGTGCAATAATATAATAAAAGAAAATAGCAAGAAAATAAATGTGTATAGAATGTGTATGCTTTCTTTGTTTGGTATTGATATATTCATTGTTTCATTAACGTTGTTCACTTTTATTCATTTGGTTGCTCCAAGTAACCTACACTAGATGACTGGACTGGATAACGGGTAAACTGGCATTGGGTACCTAGTACCTCGGGCCGTCACACCATCGGTCACATATGCATCTCCGGTGTGCAAATGAGCAGCTAACAAGTCAGAATAATATCGAGCACAAGGCCAAGTCTCAATACAAAGTCAGAATGGCTAAAAGCCATGAAATCTCGGAATGGCATATTGCCATGTGCAGTACTGCTAACTGAACCCTATTGGCATGCCAAACTATCCAAACCAATCTTGTTAGGTATACTAGGGCATTTGAAACTTTTAAATTCTTCAATTTGTGAATTTCAACTTTTTTGGTGTCACTATTCATCATTGGTCAACAAAAATGTTGACTTTTGGAATAAAAATGTGTACATTGACTTTGGCACTCCCAACATACCACATTTGGTGTTTAAAACTTGTTGGCATTAAGTGTTAATACCATTCCAAAGTGAAACTCAAAACAAGCAGAATTTTCAATTTTGGTGAGTCAAGTTCACTATTCCATTGGACACTGTTACTGTTGGAATTTGAAGAAATGTAAAACATAAAAGTTGTTCCTTATTTTGTCTAGTTGAATTTCCTTTTTTGAATCACTCCATTTGAAGTTTCGTAGCTCCAGATATGGCCCAAAAACCCAAGCTGGCCGGATTGCCAAATCTGCAGATTTACCATATCTACAGTGCATGAACAGTAACTAGAGTCACTTGGTTGGCTGGGTTCTGGCCATAATTTGGGGTAGGTTCCTTCATGAAAGTTGTTTTTCTATGTCTTAACTTGTTGCTGTAAAAATTTCAGGCCAATTGACCAAATCTACAGTGAGTTATGGCCAAATGAACAGTTACTGTTCATTTGGTCAATTCTACAGAGGCAGTTTCAGGGTTCCGGATTGGGGCCAAGTTTTGGTCCTCTTGCTTTGGTCTTTTGGGCATGGTTTCTTCAGCAAAAATGTGCCATTATAAGCCTAGTTTCATGTCCAATTGACCAAACTTCAATTGGACTAACACAGCCCAAGTTATGGCAGTGCAAAGGGACTGAATTTTCAGTCCCTATGCTGCTGTCATAGGGCAGCCTGCAACCTCACTTTGCCATAGCATTTTTAAGTTCAATTTGTGGCCAACATACCCCAAATGGTCACTTATTGACCATTAGAGTGTTCTTTAATAGGTTGGTAAGCCAAATCAATTTTTCATGCTTCAAAACCCTAGTGTCCAAGGCAATTTACCCATAAACCTCCATTAGCACCCTAGTTAAACATCTATGTAAATATATAACTTAAATACAATCTTCAACTCATGCTAAGTCCATTAAAAACATTCAAAACCCTTCCTCTATTAGGGCTGCCGAAATTCAAGTGTTCATACCCATAGGTTTTTGTTCATTTAAACTACAAATCTTACTAAGTTCAAGTCCAAAATCATGGAAATAAAGAGTTTAATGGGTATAAGTGCACTAACCTTGAATGGCAGATTTTTCCAAGCCTCTAAACCTCAATTTCCTTCCTCTTGTTGGCTGCCAAGAGCTTGTTTAAGATGTGGGGTAAGGTTTTAATGAAGTGAAGTTAGGGTTTAGTGGTGAAAAGAAGAGAGAAAATAAGCTTGATGGAAGTTGGCAATGGGGGTTTAGGGCAAGGTTGATTTCGGCTGCAATTGGGGAGGATGGTGGCTGCTGGATTTTGTGGTTATTTAGTCTTCATTTTATCTCTTTATTAGTTAGTCAAATGGTAGATTAATTGTGATTGGTTGAACATTTTAAATGACATCACTTTGATGTCATAAATAGCCATTTTTCCTCAATTTCTTTTCTTTCCTCCACTACTCATTTTCAATTTAATTTCTAGCAATATTTCTTCATATTTTATATCATATTAATTATTTACTCAACTGGACAAGTCGGCCAAAAATCACCTCGGAAGGCGAAATGACCAAAATGCCCTCCGTTTGGCTTAACGGGTCAAAATCGTCTGTACCGATTGAAAAATTTTTCTAGGTATTTTCTTGGCATTCTAATGCCATGGGAACCTCAATTACCCTTCTCTGGAGTCCCAAAAATTATTTTATAATTTTTCCCCCAGGTCTAGGGCTCCTCGTTGCGAGAACCGCAACTTCCCTCCGGTTACCCATCGCTTGGGCACCGGCTCGTTTTGCTTGGTTGTATTTTATTTCTAAAATTTTTACTAAGTGTTTCTTATTAATATTTGAGTTAATTATGGTTCCCGACTTTAATTTTAATATTTTTTCGGACGTTCTAGCTGTCCGGACCGACACCGGTCACCGAGCATGGGAATGTACGAGTGGTTACCGGAGGGTGTTACAACTCTTCCCCTCTAATTTAAATTTCGTCCTCGAAATTTACCTGATGCAAACAGTTGAGGGAACTGTTGCCTCATCGTCTCTTTACTTTCCCAAGTTGCTTCCTCGGTGTTGTGGTGCCTCCAAAGCACTTTCACCAATGGAATCTGTTTGTTCCTCAACTCTTTCACTTCCCGAGCTAGGATCCGTAGAGGTTCTTCTTCATATGTCAAATCCGGTTGTATTTCAATTTCTTCTCTGGAGATGACATGTGAAGGGTCTGAGCGGTATCTTCTGAGCATGGATACATGGAACACATTGTGGATCTTGTCCAGCTCTGGAGGTAAAGCTAGCCTATAGGCCACTGGACCCATACGTTCAATAACTTCATATGGGCCAATAAACCTAGGGCTCAACTTACCTTTTCTTCCAAACCTCAACACTTTCTTCCATGGTGACACCTTGAGGAACACTTTGTCGCCAACCACATATTCTATTTCTTTCCTCTTCAGGTCGGCATAAGATTTACATGCATGCGAGGCAACCTTTAAGTTGGCTTTGATTGATTTCACCTTCTCCTCGGCTGTTTCACGTGTGCAGCCCTACCAGTTTGTCTTTGCCCAATTTAGTCCAGCACACTGGAGTTCTACATTTTCTCCCATACAGTGCTTCATATGGGGCCATTTGGATGCTAGCTTGATAGCTATTGTTGTATGCGAATTCTGCCAGTGGGAGATATCTATCCCAACTTCCCTCAAACTCAATGACACAACTCCTCAGCATATCCTCAAGGACCTGACATATATTTCGTGTTATTGTCATCATTTTAGTTCAATATTTGTATCAATTTCATGGGTTTCAATAGTTTACCTGGATTACTCTTTCGGATTGCCCATCCGTCTGAGGATGGAAAGCTGTGCTGAAGTGGAGTTGTGTACCCAAGGACTCATGCAACTTCTTCCAAAATCTCGATGTGAACCTTGGGTCTCGGTCAGATATAATGGAAAGTGGGATTCCATGCGATCTAACTATCTCAGCGATATACAATTACGCTAACCTCTCCGGTGAGTAGTCGGTCTAAGCGGCGAGAAAGTGTGCCGACTTCGTCAGTCTATCCACTATTACCCATGCTGCATCATATTTCTTCTGGGTGAGAGGTAGACCACTTACAAAATCCATGGTGACCCGATCCCATTTCCATTCAGGTATGCGTATAGGCTGTAGCAAACCCGATGGAACTTGATGTTCTGCCTTGACTTGTTGACATGTCAAGCATTTAGTTACATAGTCACCTATATCCCTCTTCATACCAGGCCACCAATACTGAAGCTTCAGGTCATGATACATCTTTGTACTTCCTGGGTGCATAGCATATACACTAGTGTGTGCCTCTTTTAGAATACTAGCTTTCAATTCCCCATCATCTGGTACACACAGTCTTCCTTTGTAATACAGACACCCATCTGCTTTCACCCCATAGTCAGTTGCTTTTCCCTCTGAGATCTTGCTCATAATAGCCATTAGCTTCTCATCTGCCTTCTGCCCATCTAATATCTGCTGTATGAGTTTGGCCTCACTTGCAATTCAGCCAAAATAGCTCCATCTCGAATCAAAGTTAGACGGGTATTCAATGATCTCGAGTGTGATGGATTTTCTGCTCAAAGCATCAGCAACTAAATTTGACTTTACAGGATGTTAGTCAATTACACTATCATAATTCTTCAGGAAGTCAATCCATCGGCTCTGTCTAATGTTGAGCTCCTTCTGGGTTGGCAATTATTTGAGGCTTTTATGTTCTGTGTAAATGTAGCACTTTTCACAATACAAGTAATGCCTCCATATCTTCAGTGCGAAGATAATTGCTGCAAGCTCTAGGTCATGGGTAGGGTAGTTCTGTTCATGTGGCCTTAGCTTTATGGAAGCATAGGCGATCACTTTCCCCTCTTGAATCAATACACACCTAACCCATTATGTGAGGCATCACTATAGACCACAAAATCCTTTCCGGACACTGGTTGTGCTGCTGGTGCCTCTGTCAACATAGCCTTCAATTTCTCAAAACTGATGCGACACTTGTCATTCGATCAAATCGACATTCTTGTGTAACAACTTGGTCATTGGAGCGGCTATTAGGAAAATCCTTCACAAATCTTCTGTAATACCAGCTAGCCCCAAGAAGCTTGACCTCGGTTGTGTTTTAGGAGGTTTCCATTCCATCACTGCTTCTATTTTCTTGGGATCCACCCTAATCCCATCAGCTGACACTATGTGTCCAAGGAATGCAATCTCATTCAGCCAAAAGTCACACTTGGACAACTTAGCATATAGCTTCTTTTCCCGCAGGGTTTGCAGAACAATCCTCAAATGTTTATCATGTTCTTCCCTAGTCTTGGAGTACACCAGAATGTCATCAATAAAAACCACTACGAACCGATCTAGGTATGGATGGAAGATACGGTTCATAAGGTCCATGAACGCCGTTGGTGCATTTGTTAGGCCAAAGGGCATCACCAGAAACTCATAATGCCCATACCGGGTCCTGAATGCAGTCTTGGGCACATCTACATCTTTCACCCTCAGCTAATGATACCCTGATCTGAGATCAATCTTAGAAAATACTCCTGCTCCTTTCAACTGATCAAACAGATCATCAATTCTAGGCAACGGATACTTGTTCTTCACAGTCACTTTATTCAACTGCCGGTAATCAATACAAAGCCTCAAAGTCCCATCCTTCTTCTTTACAAACAGCACTGGAGCTCCCCATGGTGACACACTGGGGCGTATGAACCCCTTATCAAGCAACTCTTGCAACTGAGTTTTCAACTCTCTCAATTCAGTGGGTGCCATCCTATAAGGAGCAATGGAAATGGGTCTTTGTGCAGCAGTGTCTCAATGGCAAATTCAACTTCCCTTTCTGGTGGCAAACCAGGCAACTCTTCAGGAAATACCTCTGGGAAGTCTCTCACTGTGGGTATGTCACTCAGGTTTGGCTTAGCCTGCCTAGTATCCACCACATGTGCTAGGTAGGCTTCACAGCCTTTTCTCATCATTCTCCTTGCAACAATGGCTGAGATAACATTGGACAGGAAATCTGTCCTTTCCCCTAACCGTGATCTCATTACCCTCTGAAGTTTTTAGAAATTCTCTTCAATTTGCAATCAACTATTGCACGATGGCGTGACAACCAGTCCATTCCCAATATCACGTCAAACTCATGGAAGGGTAACTCAATTAGGTCTGCGAGAATTCATACCCTTGAATCCTTAACGGGCAACCCTTGTATACTTTATTCACCACTACCGTGGCCCAATGGATTAGTGACCAGAATGTCTTGGTCACTCTCCCCTACTAGTATCCCCCTTTCTACGGGTAGGTTGATGCAAATGTAGGAATGAGTGGATCCTGGATCCACCAATGCATGCACAGGAGTATTGTAGAGGGAGAACGTACCCCTGATGACGTCCGGGGCATCTTGCTCCTCCTGAGCTCTCAGGGCATAATTTCGCGGTGGTACATTATCGGCCTCTTTGCGGCTCGGATGTAGGCCTGCGAGATGGTCCCACGGCCAGTTTACGGACCTTCTACCCCTTGGTGGTGCGGAGGCGGTCTGCGCTTGTGTTGGAGCGGCGAGTAGTTCTGCGTGGACAGTTCCTTAACTGATGCTCTGTTGACCCACACCTCAAGCAAGCACCAGTCACTCTCCAACACTCCCCCTTATGCCATTTTTGACAGTGTGGACATGCAGAAGATGCCGGGGCTAGTCCCCTGAACCCCATCCCTGGAGAGCTGCCCACTGATGGTGTGGGTGACCTCTCCTAGGGGTGAGCGTGGCTGGGCCCACGAGGCTGACCACAGCCCGTGGTGACCCAAACTCTGTGCACGAGGACCCTTGAACTTCTTCCCTGATGTAGGAGCTGAACTAGACTGACCCGGTCCCCTCTTCTGTTGTCTCTCTCTCTTCTAGTCCACTCACTAATTCTTACTTTTTCCACCTTTATTGCAGCTTCCACTAACTTGGTAAATTCGGTGATTCCCAAGGCAGTGAGCTGGATCTTGATGTTGTCATTTAGTCCCTCTTCAAATCTCTTGCATCTTTCAGCTTTATTTGGGACTATCTCCCGTCCATAGCGGCTTAATCGGACGAATTCTTTCTCATACTCAGCCACTGACAACTGTCTCTGCCTCAGGTTAATAAATTCTCTTCTTCTCTCTTCCAGGTATACAGTACCCACATACTTCTTCTTAAACTCAGAGAGAAAGAAGTCCCATGTCATAACTTCTGGCTGCACTTCACTGGATACCGTGTCCCACCACTCATATGCATCATCTTGCGAAAGAGATGGCGACTTCGGGTTTTGCTCGAGTGCGGTGGAGTTGTTTTAGTACTCTGCACTGTGCATTCAACCAATTCTCACCGCAATGAGTCATCTTCTCTCTTGCCGAAGAAATCCACTGCCCCAAATTTTCTTAACCTTTCCAGGTGTGATTTCTGCTGTGGAGCTGGTGGTGGTGGTGGTGCTGCTGGCATTACCCCGGCCATTTGTCTGAAGAAGTCGGCCATTTTCTGAAACATGGCCTGTGGAGGCCGAGGTGCTCTGCTTGAGTGGCGGAGGCATTCTCTCATGCCCCAGTCTCACTGCGCGGTGGAGCATGACTCTCCACTACCTCCTCGACGGCTCTCTGAGATGAGGGATCCATATCCTATTCAAAATAAGAAGGATAAACAGATCTGCGTTAGTGTCACCTCGACTCTTACAAATGCAATGCATGGTATGGACTCAATCTAGGCCTAGAAACGCCTAAACCGTGCTCGATACCACTAAATGTGACACCCCTTACCGTGTACGGTATGCAGAGTAAGTAATGCCACGATTGTCTTGGCACACTCTAATATACCTTACTTAATTTGTGTCATGCTTTTGAAGTTAATTTATGAAATATGATTTATTTTAACTATTTATCAAAAGTATTATTCATTTGAGGTTCCGAAGATTTTAAGGAAAATCCAGTGAATCTGGCTAAAAATGGAGAAAAGCAGTTCTTGAACTGTTAAAAACACTTCCAATATACTATTTCATTCATTCTCAACTCCAATATCATCAATAAAACTCAATATCAATATCTCAATAATTTGTCAATTTCAGGTCTCAACAACCTTTTCATTTCTCAAAACATCCATTTCTCAGGGTTCTCATATATAAACAACCATTAAATGCTCAATTTAATACCATACATGACCATAAATCTTTATTATTTACATGAACCTCAAAATACATTACATAAATCCCAAATAAATATGAGAAAATAAAAAGTTAATTACAAAAATGACAAAATGACATCTAGTGTCCTACCAATGCACTGCAGGTGACGAGGTGACACACGGACAGCGAATCGCGGATGGACTCACCCGATCACGTGGTCTACGGGCTCGCGATCGGGATCTCCAGTACCTACGCGTGGCAAAAGCAACGCGCTAAGCAATAATGCTTAGTGGTGCAATAATATAATAAAAGAAAATAGCAAGAAAATAAATGTGTATAGAATGTGTATGCTTTCTTTGTTTGGTATTAATATATTCATTGTTTCATTAACGTTGTTCACTTTTATTCATTTGGTTGCCCCAAGTAACCTACACTAGATGACTGGACTGGATAACGGGTAAACTGGCACTGGGTACCTAGTACCTCGGGCCGTCACACCATCGGTCACATATGCATCTCCCGGTGTGCAGCGGCTAACAAGGCGTAAATAATATCGAGCACAAGGCCAAGTCTCAATACAAAGTCGAATGGCTAAAAGCCATGAAATCTCGAATGGCATATTGCCATGTGCAGTACTGCTAACTGAACCCTATTGGCATGCCAAACTATCCAAACCAATCTTGTTAGGTATACTAGGGCATTTGAAACTTTTAAATTCTTCAATTTGTGAATTTCAACTTTTTTGGTGTCACTATTCATCATTGGTCAACAAAAATATTGACTTTTGGAATAAAAATGTGTACATTGACTTTGGCACTCCCAACATACCACATTTGGTGTTTAAAACTTGTTGGCATTAAGTGTTAATACCATTCCAAAGTGAAACTCAAAACAAGCAGAATTTTCAGTTTTGGTGAGTCAAGTTCACTGTTCCATTGGACACTGTTACTGTTGGAATTTGAAGAAATTTAAAACATAAAAGTTGTTCCTTATTTTGTCTAGTTGAATTTCCTTTTTTGAATCACTCCATTTGGAGTTTTGTAGCTCCAGATATGGCCCAAAAACCCAAGCTGGCCGGATTGCCAAATCTGCAGATTTACCATATCTACAGTGCATGAACAGTAACTAGAGTCACTTGGTTGGCTGGGTTCTGGCCATAATTTGGGGTAGGTTCCTTCATGAAAGTTGTTTGTCTATGTCTTAACTTGTTGCTGTAAAAATTTCAGGCCAATTGACCAAATCTACAGTGAGTTATGGCCAAATGAACCGTTACTATTCATTTGGTCAATTCTGCAGAGACAGTTTCAGGGTTCCAGATTGGGGCCAAGTTTTGGTCCTCTTGCTTTGGTCTTTTGGGCATGATTTCTTCAGCAAAAATGTGCCATTATAAGCCTAGTTTCATGTCCAATTGACCAAACTTCAATTGGACTAACACAGCCCAAGTTATGGCAGTGCAAAGGGACTGAATTTTCAGTCCCTATGCTGCTGTCATAGGGCAGCCTGCAACCTCAATTTGCCATAGCATTTTTAAGTTCAATTTGTGGCCAACATACCTCAAATGGTCACTTATTGACCATTAGAGTGTTCTTTAATAGGTTGGTAAGCCAAATCAATTTTTCATGCTTCAAAACCCTAGTGTCCAAGGCAATTTACCCATAAACCTCCATTAGCACCCTAGTTAAACATCTATGTAAATATATAACTTAAATACAATCTTCAACTCATGCTAAGTCCATTAAAAACATTCAAAACCCTTCCTCTATTAGGGCTGCCGAAATTCAAGTGTTCATACCCATAGGTTTTTGTTCATTTAAACTACAAATCTTACTAAGTTCAAGTCCAAAATCATGGAAATAAAGAGTTTAATGGGTATAAGTGCACTAACCTTGAATGGCAGATTTTTCCAAGCCTCTAAACCTCAATTTCCTTCCTCTTGTTGGCTGCCAAGAGCTTGTTTGAGATGTGGGGTAAGGTTTTAATGAAGTGAAGTTAGGGTTTAGTGGTGAAAAGAAGAGAGAAAATAAGCTTGATGGAAGTTGGCAATGGGGGTTTAGGGCAAGGTTGATTTCGGCTGCAATTGGGGAGGATGGTGGCTGCTGGATTTTGTGGTTATTTAGTCTTCATTTTATCTCTTTATTAGTTAGTCAAATGGTAGATTAATTGTGATTGGTTGAACATTTTAAATGACATCACTTTGATGTCATAAATAGCAATTTTTCCTCAATTTCTTTTCTTTCCTCCACTACTCATTTTTAATTTAATTTCTAGCAATATTTCTTCATATTTTATGTCATATTAATTATTTACTCAACTGGACAAGTCGGCCAAAAATCACCTCGGAAGGCGAAATGACCAAAATGCCCTCCGTTTGGCTTAACGGGTCAAAATCGTCTGTACCGATTGAAAAATTTTTCTAGGTATTTTCTTGGCATTCTAATGCCATGGGAACCTCAATTACCCTTCTCTGGAGTCTCAAAAATTATTTTATAATTTTTCCCCCGGGTCTAGGGCTCCTCGTTGCGAGAACTTAACTTCCCTCCTGCTACCCATCGCTTGGGCACCTACTGCTTTTGCTTGGTTGTATTTTATTTCTAAAATTTTTACTAAGTGTTTCTTATTAATATTTGAGTTAATTATGGTTCCCGACTTTAATTTTAATATTTTTCCGGATGTTCTAGCTGTCCGGACCGACACCGGTCACCGAAACAGTAGAATGTACGGAGTGGTTACCGGGAGGGTGTTACAATAGGTGTTTGTTAATAAACAGACATGTCCATTCTATACAAAAAGTCATAACTATTTGTATAGGTATCTGTTAATAAACAGATATGTCTATACAAATAGTCACAACTATTTCTATAGGTAGCTTTTAATAAACAGACATGTCTATTACACAAATAGTTGTATCTATTGGAGATAGACAGATGTGTCTATCTAGTAAAGGTGCCATGACTTTTCATTCTTTATAAATATGGATAAGTTTTTTCAATCCAAAAATATACTACTTCTACTTCTTCTTCTTTTCTTCAGTCTCTCTAAACGGTTCGTATAAAGAGTTCTTAAGGGAAATCTTCTGGAGTTGCTGTCTACAGATTTCAGGCTTTGTTATATCCTGGAGGTATATTGTCATAACCTTGCAGCAATCTAGTGGGGGCAATTAATACCTTAAAGATAGTGATTCATCACACCTCAAAGCCTATTCTACACCCACTGCCTCAACAATTTTAAGGTATTAATCGCAATAGAGTCTAAGGCTATTTTGTGATGAATCAAGAGTTCGTGAAACTTGATCATTTTAAGGAAAAAATTATGTTCACTGAGAAGGTGAAAGCAGATCAAGAAAAGAAGATGAATTGCCATGCCGAGGTCATATTCTCAATAACTCATCAGATAGGCTATAAGATTTGTTTACCTCTGTCAAGTCTCCAAAGGAAATCTGGAATTCGTTAGAATTCGAATATAATACAGAAAAAAAAAGGTATGGATAAATTTCTCATTATGAAATATTTTGAATTCTAAATACTTGATAATATGCCTGTTATGGATAAGTCCATGAGTTGCATATCTTTGTTTCAAAATTTAAGGATTTGAAAGTGGTAGTTCCTAAATCATTGCAATTAGGAGGAATAATAGCACATCATACTTCTAGTTTAAATGATTATAGGAAGAAATTATTGTATGCCACATACGACTTTTCTCTTAAATAGATTCAGAAATACATACACATTAAAAGTTTTTTATGTGATAATTTATTTTATGTTGATGACATGCTTATAATTAGAAGAAATATAAGGTTATATTATGATGCTAAAGTTCATGGTGAATGTGTTAAAGAAGATAATAAGATTTATGTGCATAAGTCAAAAAATACTTTTTATATGCATAAATCATAATTCATATTGATTGTGTCTATCACTAACTAGGTGGGGATATAGTTAAAAATATTAGTGATAGGAAAATTTGTCTCATTTCAAAAGAGTTATGTCTGTTCATTAAAAGATATCAAAATGAACTATTTATTACCGATAATTATATATGTTCTAAAAGTTATAAGTGAATGGTTGTATCTGTTCTAAGAGGTATAAGTGAACGGTTGTATATGTTCTAAGAGGTATAAGTGAACAGATGTAATTATTCTAAGAGATACAAAGTGAACAGTTGTATCTGTTGTAAAAGGTATAAGTGAACAGATGTAATTATTCTAAGAGATACAAAGTGAACGATTGTATCTGTTGTAAAAGGTATAAGAGAATAGATGTAATTGTTATAAGAGATACGAAGTGAACTGTTGTATCTATTCTAAAAGGTGTAAGTGAATAGATATAACTATTCTAATAGATACAAAGTGAACTATTGTATATGTTTGAAGAGATGCAAATGCTTTATAAATAGCAGTTTGGAACAAAAAATCTATTAACTTTTCTTTTTTGTCTCTTCTCTTCATTTTTACCTACAATCAATATTATTATTCTTTAATTTATTCTTGGGAGAATTTTAAAATTACTGTCTAGATTTATATTTTGGTTATTATCCTTGAGGGATCTGTCTAAACTACCTAGCTGTAACATAGTGGGGGTTTTACTCTTTGTCAATTTCATTATATTGAGGGAAGCAAATACTCCATATGATATTTATTGCAAATTGACTGGAAATTTTGGTAGAATAATTACTCAAATTGAGTATACTAATGCTATTGATAGCTTAATATATGCTATGTATTACACTAGACCTGATATTGCTTTCGCAGTATTTAAATTATCAAGTTATACTAGTAATATTAGTATGAAATACTGGAAAGAAATTTCAAGGTTTGGATATTAAAAAAAAAAGAATTATAAACTATAGATTATTCTGTGATAAATTTCCAAATGTGCTAAAACCATATAAAGAGTTGTATTCATGCAAAAAGTTGTGTCTCTTGGCTAAAAGATGTAACTAAATAAAAAGATGCAATTCTTTTTAATAGTTACATGTATAAAGAGATGAATTTATTGGCCAAAAGGTTGATACATTTTGAGTAGTAAATATAAGAGCCTTACAAGTCATTTGTAAGAAGTGACAAAAGGACAAATGAGTATGCATTTGTGTGTATGTGCAAGTTTAGCTTGGTTCTTTATTGTTGGATGCTCTCATTTTAAACAAGTTATGGAGCAATTTATTTCTATAAATAAGGTACAAATCTAGACTGTGAATTATTTATGTAGTTCATGTTATAAACATATGATTATATGGTTGACTAGTGAAACAAATATGGTGGAGATCTAGGATTATACAAATGCCAATTGGATAAGTAGTACTACGGATAATAAGTCAACCTTTGATTGGGTGTCCACTTTAAGTGGAGATTCTGTTTCTTAGGCGTCAAAGAAACAAACTTGTATTACTCATTCTACGGTGAAATCCGAATTTATAACTTTGGCTAATGTTGGTAAAGAAGCAGAATGGCTGAGAAACTTGTTATTGAATATTAAGTTGTGGCCACAACCTGTGCCATCTATTTCTTTATATTATGATAGTCAAAATCATGATGGCTCAAGCTTATAGTAAAATATACAATTGAAAGTATATACATATAAGCTTAAGACCTGAAAATGTAAGACAATTAGTCTCTAATGGTCTTATTACCATGTTTTGTTAAATCCTATAATAATCTAGCAAATCCTTTAATAAAAGGGCTTTCAAAAGTTATGATCATAAGTACATGTGCTGATTAGGATTTAGAATATTCCATTAAATTTACTACTGATGGAAACCCTACTTTATAGTATTATTACTAAATAAAGTTTAAAGGGTAACAACAAGTCATTAGTAAATGTTGTAATTAAGTACTTAGTGTACTAAGTTAATGGAATGAGGATGAGTATTTATACTCTTAATGAAGTTTAAAATTATTACAAAGGAAACTTCACCTATATGAACATAGGAAGTGGTGCCGCTTCAACAAAAGTGAGAATAACTTTTGTAAATGTTCATGAAAACAGGAGGTAGCACAAGGCCATATTCGTGCTAAAATTTTGGTGAACTTTTTAAGTCGAACTAATTGATTCGTGTGTGTAGTATTTCCGATTCTATTTAATAGGAATCTAGGTTTAAGCTAAGGCCACCATGATTTTTTTAGAACTTTGAAATACTTACACTAAGGAAAAGTTTAAATCGAAAGATACTTTTCATTTTGCATGAAATAATGGGATCTAACAATACAAGCTAAGTGGAGGATTGTTATAAATAGCTTGTATGTTAGACAGTATAGAGATAAATAATTCCTATATTGTTAAAATATAAGGCAATGACAAGAGTGAAATATGTATAGAATTATATATATATAATTGAATATATATTATTCTATTATGGCACTTGGCACGTATATGTGTAAAATAAAATGGTTATCTTATTGTAATTTTCATAAATAAATTACGAACAGATGTGTTTATTAACAAGTAGATGTGTCTGTTAATAGACAGACATGTCAATTCTATATAAACAGTCATAACTGTTTGTATAGGTGTTTGTTAATAAACAGACATGTCTATTCTATATAAAAAGTCATAACTATTTGTATAGGTGTCTATTAATAAACAAATATATCTATACAAATAGTCACAACTATTTCTATAGGTAGCTTTTAATAAACAGACATGTCTATTACGCAAATAGTTGTATCTATTGGAGATAGACAGATGTGTCTATCCAGTAAAAGTGCCATGACTTTTCATTCTTTATAAATATGGATGAGTTTTTTCAATCCAGAAATATACTACTTCTACTTCTTCTTGTTTTCTTCTAGTCTCTCTAAACGGTTCGTATAAAGAGTTCGTAAGGGAAATTTTCAGGAGTTGCTGTCTGCAGATTTCAGGTTTTGTTGTATCCTGAAGGTATATTGCCATAACCTTGCAGCAATCTAGTGGGGGCAATTAATACCTTAAAGATAGTGATTCATCACGCCTCAAAGTCTATTCTACACCCACTGCCTCAACAAAATATTCTTACTATGGTTGTTCCACAAATTGTTCTCGATCGTCGCATGGTAAAACATCGTAATGCAGTAACTACGCAAGTCTTGATGCATTGGCAAGGTACTTCGCTAGCTGACACGACCGGGGAGTATGCAAATGAGATAGCATCTTCGTTTTCCTTCATTCTCCTTGGGGATAAGGATTCTCGATGGGGGAGTAATGATATGGATCGCGTGGCAAGTTAATAAAGCAAAGCATTTGGGGAATAAAGGAAGTTATGATAGAGTCAATAATACGGTAGCGTTTGGAGAAGGTCAGAAACAACCAACGGTTGTAACAACATCAATTGAATCTCTTTTAGATAAGCTGGAGACATCAACAGCTATGGAGGAAGAAATCCTCCAATTAGTTATAGTACAGTTACAATTAGTTAGAGATAATTGTATATAAGAGATAACTGTACTATAGAAGAGTGAAATGAAAAATATCTTATGTTTCTCTCTCTTCTTCTTTCTCTCTCTGGAACTTCTCTCTTAAACGACTTCTATTCTTTCTTATTTTCCCATAAATTGTATCACATCTCTAATCAAATCTTTTCCAATATTATTATCATCACATCTCTCCATTTCCCTCTACCATGGAGATTACAACAAGCCTTTAATATCATTGATAACCAGAGAGCAAGACTCCCCAACTTAATTATCTTTTCAATATGTATTAAGAGAATGCAATAAGGTGGCTGATTCCCTCGCTAAACAAGAATTTATGCTTCTTGTCGTGGGCTGAACTTATGGTATTGACAATCTTGCCATGATGGTTTTGGAATTATTTAAAGATCCCACATGTGCTCAGGTCCTAAAACTTTGGAAATTTGCTTCGTTTTCTTCTTTCATGAGGAACTCTTGGTTTATGGTTACAATTAGTTGGTCTTTTTTCCTACTGTTTTTGTATTTGTGCTCTCTCTCTGCTTTTCATTCGCTGTCAGGTTCTTGTTCCTGTGTTCTGGTCTTGTATAATACTACAAGCTTTAGGTTGATTGTATGAGTTTTGATCTGATAATCAGAGTTTAGTTTGGCCTGTTCTGTTAAGTTTTTCCTGAAAAAAATCATCAAACCACTAAATTAAGTTATTTGCATATTGCTCCCCTCTCTCACTGTTTATATAACTCAATGCATCAGATGTACCCTGCGCAGGTACCGCTTCATTATCAACCAACCCTTCACTACACTTCTCAACGTCTACATCAACCTCATTCACAATGTTGCCAACATTGGCATTAGTATTCCTAGTAGCAATGGTATAAGTGGTCTTCCACTAGATTCCCGTTTCTCAGCACTGTTTTTTTCCTTTATATTTTTTCCTATTTAGAGACGAAGTAGTAAATAGTGACAAATCCTAGGGATCTTAACGTAATTCACCATAATTTATATATTTTCAATTATATGTTAAAGTTCAGGCAAAATGCAGATAAAACGTGCCCCGCTTTAAATGTATATGGGGTTAGGTTATATGTTTTGAATTCAAACCATATTTGGTTGGTCAAATTGATTTAATCGAACATCAAAATCTGATCTAATTTAATTTCCCTAATTTTCAAAAACTTAGGTCGAACTAGTATAAGATTTTCAGAAATTTGGATTAAACCGACGTAAACCGGCGAACAGGAAATCCGATTGGGTTTAAAACAGTCGGATCAGTCATTGAACAAAATTAATTTTGAAGCTTCGCTGGCATGGTTAGAAGCCTGGGCAGGCAAAGCAACTTCTGTAGTACACTTGCACTTGGCGATAATGTATATATACTATGATTTTTTTTATTCTTTTTATTAATTTAAATTTATTATTATGAAAATTTTAATTTTAAGTATTTTTTTTATTATAAATAATTAAATATTATTATTTAAATTTTAATTAAAATATTAAATTATTTTTAAAATATTTAAATATTAAAATTTATTTTAATACTTATTTATAAGGTACTAAAGTATTAATTATACTATTGTTATTAATTTTATAATATTTATTTAATAATATATCAATTAAATGCTGGTTAAACTTTAAATCTTGATCTTTTATATTCATCGGCTAAACACACGATTAATTTTCTCTATTCTTATCATTTGAAAAATAAATAATATATAAACTTATGAAAAAGTGAAATAAAATTAAATTTAAATTTAAAAAATATGTTCCAAGTAAACAACATACTATTTTATTAAAAAAAAAATAGGACACTAAGAATTTAGACCAAAATTTTCTCATCTCACACTAAGCAAAATGAAAGCAAGAACCAAAAACATGCAGGCATATGTACATACATGTAGAAAAATGGGATGAAAGAAGGCAAAACTTTACACTGTTGAGAGTAAACTAGCTAATTAATTAACTTCACAATTATGATTTCTGATACAAGTTGTTGTTTGTCTTTAATTCTGAAGGCTCCAATATTTAATGAAATGGATAAAAAGTTGGGGACTATGCAGTAGGTTGATATCTGCTGTTACTATTAGAAATTGTAGTCTGTGGACTTTGTTTTCTCTTTTCTCTGCAACTCTCTCCCCACTTCTTTGCCTCTGCTACTGCGCGATCTCTATCTAAATCCTTCTCTATAATCACTGCAGTTACACTAGGGGGGAAGTCAACAACAGGCCATTTGACACTCGCCTTCTTCTTGGATTCCCTAGGATCATATTTCTGTGACACCAAAAAATCCATGGCAGTCACCAACTCACTTGTTGAAGGACGTAAATTTGCATTTTCATTCAGGCATTTTGATGCAACTTCTATAGCCTTGTTGAACGGAGTCATTGAGAAGTGACCTCTCAGCAATGGATCTGCTAATTTTATATAAGTTTCACGGTCTTTCATCAAGGGAAGTGCCTGCAATCCAGTAGTAAAATGGAAAATTTAGAAATATTCATCAAGGCATATGGAACTTAACATCAAAATCAACAAATGTATTCAGTATGGTACCCAGTGAATCAAATGCATACGTCGACCATTGAAGTCGTCTACTGCTTTATGTCCTGTAATCAGCTCTAACAAGACTACCCCAAAGCTATAAATGTCAGTCTTCCTTGTCAATCTTCCAGTTGAGGCATACTCAGGGCACAGTAACCATATGTACCCATGACCCTGGTGGCGACATGAGATACATCACCAACTGGACCAAACTTTGCAAGTCCAAAATCTGAGAGTTTTGTCTGGAATCCCTTATCCAATAATATGTTTGATGCTTTTAAGTCCCTGTATATAACAGGAGGATTTGCGTTGTGCAGATAGTCCAATCCATCAGCTGCCCCTGCAGCTATTTGCATCCTTGTATTCCAGTCAAGAGGCTCCATATCGGGTGTAACATCTGCATGCAGCCCATGAGACCATTAATCATCACTTCAAAGAATAAATGTGCAAGGTGCATCATTAATTATCTTTACTTAGATTCAGATAAAGAAATCGAGGACATGCAGTACCAAAAAGGTGATCTTCCAAGGATCCCATGGACAAGTATTCATAGACAAGAAGGCGTTGTTCTCCTTCTGCGCAGAATCCAATCAAGTTGACAAGGTTAGGGTGATGCAGTAGAGTGAGCATGAGAACTTCCACCAGGAACTCCTTTTCCCCTTGGATACCTGATAGATCTAGCTGCTTAACTGCTACAACCTGATAATTACCATATCAGAGCGCTTAATCCATCAATTAACATGAAAAGTAGGGTAACAAAGACCTTGAAATATTCAGAGAGGAGATGAGAATGAACAAAAAAAAAATCTCTATTTTCAGGAGAAAGAAACCTTTTACCTGACCAGTGCTTTCTAATTTCCCCTTATAAACTGCACCAAAACCACCTCTGCCAAGAAAACAATCTGGGTGAAAATTATTTGTCGCAATCGCAAGCTCTTCATAGGTGAATGTTGGAGCCACATTAGAAGGTTTAACCCTATGACCTGGAGCTGACGGTTCTTGTCTCAAAACTGCATTAACTTTTGATCTTGACCCTGACCCTGATGGCGATGCAGGTGCTGATGCTGTTCCTGATGCTGACCCTGATCTTGATCTTGATCCTGATCCTATATTTATTTCTCAATAGAAGAGAATTAGGTTCTGCTTGAATCCATTTCTACGAAATATACTTCTTATGGGCAGAGTAAAACTATAATTGAATATACAATGAAAACCATGTCATGGAAACTATGCCTACATTTATGATTCCGAGCTTCACATCACATTCCAATACGGTGAACTATGTAAAAAATTAATTCTATAAAAGAATTTGAATTCCGTAAAAGCACCATTTATCTGCAGTGTGAGTCAAATCTTTTTTGTACAAAAATCGTATAGGTTGGGAAACAATAACAACTTCTTTGTTTCTGTATACAATTCTGTGATCAGGAGATGCATTTGCACTTGCTCTTGAATCTAGCATTTCCATCAAATTTCTGAACATCTAGTACAGGGTCAGACACCTCAATTTTCTCTATGACAATTATGCTAACAGTAATAAAAATCTTAGGAAAGAAAGAGAGAGATGAAGCAAGGTTTTTGAATATTGCAGATAATTCAGTGATAAGAATATCTAGTTCATAGTCTATCCAGCTAATTATTGTTGATGAGAAGGGAGTCTTGTGAGTAAAATATCGGCAAGGGTTTGTGTCAAATTTGTAAAGTTTTCACTCAAATCTTGCTACTGTACATTTCTTGTTCCTGGCTTTATATTTTGATACACAAATATACATTTCTTTTTCCTTAGCTGGTTGTTTCTGAATAACAAAGCATTCTGTCATTCGATCATATCATATATACCAGAAAGAAGCCTATCCAATCATAAACAAAATCTAAATAATTTAAAAACAGATTGTGATCACTAGAATAGGCCATACATGCTTAACACTAACAAGAATAATCATTTATAATCAGCAACTCCAAACCATAGGATAAAGAGACTAATGGCGACTAAAACCTAAAATGTTTTCTTCAAGATGCACCAAACAATACCCCAAAAGCCATTGAAAAACGAAGATGAAGCCATTAAAAAGAAACCAAAATTTGATCAAAATCATCTTACGTAGAGAGAATGCACCAAAATTTATATTTTATAGGTAAAATGAAAGGAATGAAAACTCACCATAAGATGGTTTTTTATCATAAGATGCTTCTTTATCGCTAATGTTGCGCTGGAGCCTCTTCCTATTCAACAAACCAAAACAGGGACAATGACCCATTTCCAGAAACAAGGAACATCGATAATTGAACGTAGAAGGGAAAAGAAAATGTGAGGAGAAAATGAAAATTCTTTATAAGGTGTCACAGGAGTGCAGTTGATAGCTAATGATTTCAGAAGAGAAATGAAGATGATCACGATGATGATGATCCATTGAGATATAGATATGTGACAAAAGGGATGAATAGAGAGTTTTAGGAAGGGGGTTTATATGTATATATGGTCCAGATTCTCTGCCAGTTTTCCTAGCAACCAAACAAGACTCTACCGTATACGGCTAGAATCTAGGTTTTGTCTTCTAATGTACGTACATGACGTCAACCCTTCCATTAATCATTAGAAATTTAGAATTTCTTTTTCTGGATCAATCTTTTTTTTAATTTAATAAAAAGTGGTATTAGGAAATTAATTTTTAGATTTATTCTCAAATAGAAATTAAATAATTAAGGCTAAATTAAAGTTTTGATTAATAAAATACAAAATAAATCTATTTATTAACTAGAATTCCCATTTAGTCACTTCTTTATTGGTAGCTTAATTAGATAAAGTTTAAATAGTTAGTGGATGGTGTTAAATATTTAAATTACTGAATTTCTTCCTCCATTCAAAATAAAAAAAAAAATAATTCTGAGAATAAGTTTATTTTTTAGCTCGGAATACTGCTAATTAATCATAATAATAACAATAGTAAAAAAAAAAATAAAATTTATGGCAAGCTTAATGTGAATATATAATTACCTTGAAAGTGTTAAAAATAATTTAAAGAATTAAAGAAAGTCATCATACATCATTTAAATAGTAATGATAGAAATGGCAAGAGTTTTCTTATGAAAACTTTTCTTTTTTCTTTTAATTTTATATTTAAATATATCATTATACAATATAAATTTATTTTAAAAAAATAAATTATAAAATAGAAATATAAGTAATCTTAATAATATATATATAATTTTTTAATTTATAATATTTAAATGCTTTAATATGTAAAAATAAATTAATTTTTTAATAAAAATAATATATTATTATTTTAGCAGGAAAAAGTTCTCCCATCTCTGTTAACAAAACATGCTTCAATCTTGTTGAATTCCTTCTCTTCTTATATTGTAATTTATCTTAAAAATCTAAAACATACTACAATTAAAATAAAATTTTCTCAATTTGTCCATTACCATAAAAGGTAGAGTCCTCATGATATATGATAATTCTTTTATTTAATAATTTTCTTTTTCAATAATTTTAAAATATATATTAATTATACACTCATTAAAAAGAAAATAATTAAATAAAAATTAAAAAAAAACACACAAATAGAAAAAAAAATTTATACACTTTTAAATAATTCTTTTTATTTTATTGATGCGCGTCGTTGGTAGTAATATTTTCAAGAGTATTTAACTGTACTTTTTTACTGTATTTTTTACAAAAAGCTATTGATTTAATGTGTTATAAAAACTTTAACATAAATGGCGATTTTAAGATTAAATAAAGTTTTTTCTGTAGAATTTCTGACACACGTGTGTTTAAAAATTTTCTTCAAATTGGAGTTTTCTTTGTTATGAAACTTTTTATAAAACATTTTTTTTTTCAACAGCATTTTATTAAGTGAACACTATTTTTATAAATAATTTTAAGAATAAATTTTAATAACTATCCTTGAATTTATATGGTTGTAACACTACAGTACTGTAATTTTATAATGTAATATAAAATTTCCTAAACTTTTAAATTTTATACAGTAAAATCCCTCTAACTTTCAATTATTGATTTTTTAGTTAGAAACTGACGTGATAACTCCCAAACAATGCTTAGTCAATATTTTTCTCTCCTCTTTTTATGCAAAGTGTAAAATTATTTTCTATGCACGTGAAAAATTATTCTGTCTATGGAGAGGAGAAGAATTCAATCTACACATGGCTTGAGAAAGAAAAGAGAAATACAGACTAAACTCCATGATGGAACTGTTCAGATCAGCGTCTAACAAGAAAACCAGTAATTAGAGGTTAGAGAAATTTTACTGTGCAAAATGTGAAAATTGATGAGATTTTATGTTACATTTTTAAGTTAGGGGACTGTAATATTACAACTAAATAAATTCAATGATGGTTGTTATAATTTATTCATAATTTTAGATACACACTAGATTTGTAAATAATTTATTTTTTACATTTTTCTAATAATTAATTTAATGTTATGATTTTG
The DNA here is from genome assembly GCF_030052815.1 of Hevea brasiliensis. Taxonomy (NCBI): domain Eukaryota; kingdom Viridiplantae; phylum Streptophyta; class Magnoliopsida; order Malpighiales; family Euphorbiaceae; genus Hevea; species Hevea brasiliensis. The sequence continues at coordinate 96,570,093 of NC_079498.1, read as the reverse complement.
AAATCCTATCAATCAATATATTTTGTCAATGTCATCATGATGGACACAACTCTTAATTACAAGATGCCCCAACAATAGCAACTTGTGAATCTCCTTCAGAAACCTCTACAGCATCATATGCAAAGCATGGACTTCTAATACTTTAGGATTAAGGCCACATTTTCACCTAAAAGCTTTATTATTTTTAAGTCTTCCATGATAAATAGGAAAAACTCATTAATTGTTAAAAGTCCATTTGATGAAAAGAACTTTTTTAAATATATTAGATAGATAATATTAAAAAAATAATTTAAAATTAAATTTGATAAATTTTATCTATAAAAACACTAAAATAACTAAATAATTATTTTTAAACTTTTTTCTACGGAATTTAAAATGATACTCGTTCCTTGAAAAACATTTTTAACCTTTGAAACCTCAAAGCCAAACAGGCACAAAGCTAAACTGAGAATTCTATTGATAATTACCTAAAAAATACAAACAACATTAGGTTACAGGAATATTAATCAAATATGGATAGTCAATTGCTGATTAATATTTCAGAAATAAAATGAAAATTTCTTTGCTTTACTTTCTATTCATCACTTAATTCTCTCTAATACATCAATAGTCTTGAACTGACTGCAGATAAGTTTCCATTGTGCTGTCTTGGGCGATTTTCAACTGAAACCTTTTCATTTGTTTCCCAAATGGAAATGCTGCAACTCTAGAAAATTATGCTCATATAATCAAAACAGTTTTCACTGTACTTTTCTTTGACTTACAGAAAGACCGAAGATGAGCCTCGTCAACTGTGCCAAAACCAGATAGTTTGATGCCAAATGCCATTAGCCTGCGGATGTCCCGTGGAATAGGGGATTGCCAAAGACCATCCCACCAAGCTGGAGGGAGAAGGGGTGTGAAAGCACATTGATTGGGCTGGTTCCTACAACTCAAAGGACCAGCAAATCTATTCCAAACATGTCCCCACCCAACCTGCAACTTTAAACCACCTGTTAACAAATTACTTTGGAAGCTGCTCAAGAATGAAAAACTTGAACCAGTAGAGTTTTCCCCTGCCAAAAGAAAAAGAAAATGCATTAGCTGCTACTGAAGCATTCCATAAAACAAATTCGCATATAAAACTGGAAGATACAGAAAGAAAATATCAATTATTTAGTGCATGTTATTTTATTTTGAATCGAACTGAAGTTTTCAAACAATGTTTTATGTTTACCACAATTTAACTATTAATTTAAAATCTGAATAGCAAATAATAGGAGAAATCAATGAAATACCTAGGTGGTTTGCTGCCGCCAATGCTGCAATTAATTGTGCATAGGTAGTCCCAACACGTCTCTGAGCACCAGAGACAACAGTATGTTTTGCACGTGATGCAAGAAAGAAGTCCACAAATGCAACCCATCTGGGTGCAGGGCCCCAATCCTTCACTCTAAAATCTAAACTGTGCGATAGGTTGACACTTTGAGAGATGTTTCCTTGGAAATGTTTATAATCAAAATAAAGAACCTGGAAAAAGCAAGTCATTCATAATTCAGAATGAGCAATCCCATGATCTTGGATCTGAAATCAACTCAAACTTAATTTTGAATCTAGAATAAAATTAACTCAATCAACATAAGTGGAGAATGTTATTGCATTGCCAATTAATATTACATTAAAATTTTAGTTAAAGAGAAAAGCATTAAGGTTTTGGTTGAACATGAACAATAATTTTCATTGCATGAGCAAATCATTGCTAGTAACAGCATCATTTTGTACATCAAGTAAATTACCTCTGCAAATCCATTTATGTTTGGAAGAATACTTCTTATAAAAGATGGAGTATCTGATACTAAAACCACCCTAGGCCTTGATATTTGGCGTAGATTACGCAAGGCTTTTTTGATGCAGTTCAATGCTGCCTGTGTGGCTCTCACTGACCTGAAATATAAGATGAAACATTTTTTTTTTAAAATGCCCATGAAAAGGTTTACATCTTTCCATCTTTGCTTTTATCCCACAACACATCAAGCATATTTAACTCTTCTAAAGGATTTAGTGCCCTAACAAAGCATAAAGAATGGGAAAAAGAAAAAATAATAATGATCAAATTGATGGATGAATCGGTGCAATTACCAGTGATCACTAGACCCAAATTATACAGAAGGGCTCAAATGCTTTTTGAGCCCCCAAAAAAATAGAGAAAAGATGGAAAAATTAACTATTATCTTCTTGATACTTGTATGGAACTTGCTAACAATATAATAACAATACCTGTTCATAAGCATCCGCATGTGCAATGATACATCAGGATCTGCCCCACCACCAAGAACCCTGCTGACTGCTTCCACAACATCTTCTGAAGGGGATACGAGAACTTTCATCAACTCCCCAAAAACATTAGGCCGAGATTGAAAATCTTCTGGCTTTCCAAATAAATCAGAAGCTGCATCTCTCGTTTCACGGTATACGTTCTTCAAGAAAAATTGACAGGCCACAGCATCTGTTGTATTTTGAAACCTGTAGTTCTATAGTCATTAGTCAAACATAAGTGATGATGACAAGAATAACTCATATAAAAAATGTTCTCACTTTACCATATGATTGGTTGCTTCCACTTTCTCCAATTGCTGCAGAGGACATTTGTTTTAGCTGGCTTCTCAAAGTCATCAATCCTCATTACCAGATGCCTTCCATAGTTCTTTACACAACCATTTTTTCGCCACAGGTGTTTGACTTTCTTCAATGTGAAAGAATGATTGCTATAAGAAATATAATTGCCAAAAGGATATTTGCCCCTGACAAGTAGAAGTGAAGCAATAATCAGTACTAATAAAAAAACCAGACATCTCCAAATTGTATAACTATTACATGCTCTGTTGTGCCATGGAGACCACCAATTTTGGAGGACACATCAAATATGTCTTCTTCCTACAATGTCAACGATGCATTCAAGAAAAACAAGATTTAGGGATTATTTTTATTTCATTTTTAATTATGAAATTCAGATTTTGCTTATACATTTCTATATAGTAAGTTCAAGTTTAGGTACTATTTAAGAATTTTACTAATCAATTTTGTTTGACCATACTAATACTATATATAGTATTTTTTTTTTTAGAATTTTCCTAGTTTGGGATTCCCAATCCTAGTAAGTGTAGTATTAGTTCTCTATAATCACCTACGTATTTCTTAGTTTTTTATGATGATATTTTTGAGTATTTGAGTATTTCTTCCCCTCTGCTGCTACAGTACCTGGGTAATGTTCACGGCACCAAGAATCTCCTATTTCTTTTTCTTTTTTCACTGTAACAAGCTCTGCTTCAATTTCCTAAATCATTCAAATTCCTGGTTAATGTTTAATTGAGACATTGTCATGGTACACTATCCATGTGGTGTTACTGTTGGGCTCCATTTCTGAACTCCACAATACATCTTGGGCTTATCTAAGGGGCAATAGTGACAGAGAGTATGACATGATGCTAGCAAGCAGATAATGCAAAATCCTAGTATTTGCTGAAAGTTATAATTATAATTCAAATGCAAAACAGAAAGGCTTGAGAAAGAACCAATATGCCTGGTCTGCCCAATTATCAGGGACCGGTTCAACATTATACTTAATGCCGCAGCATTTAAGATCTTGTACATTTCATTGCCAAAACCTGCCTCTGATGACTTCCCAAAGACAAAGCCATGTATGCAGAACTGCTCTGGAGGAAGATTTTGAATTCTTGAAGCACCTAAAACAGAACAAAAAATATGTCAGTCCCAATTCTCATAAAAGGTTTACCATAGGGAATAACCTTTCCATGAACCACTAAAACATGATAGGCAAAGGTTTTATAATCAATGCACCAAGGTGCAAATGACAACTCTTCACGTAGTAAGTGCGAACCAAGATCTCAATGATGCAATTTCATCCTCAACAATGAAAAACAATTTCCAAAATAAGGTTAAAACAAAGCATTTCATACTCAATTGGACAATATATGAAATTTACTTCGTCACTTTTCCTCAATTTCTGTTAATAAAAAATTAATAACAATGTCATTTTGAGTCTCCCTCTCCCCTTTTTCTCTCACCAAGTCTTGCATTTTCTCGGTAACCAAACAAAACGTAATTCAAATAAAAAAATAAAAAAAAGTACCGTTCACAGCGAAGTGCTCCTGGATGATTCTTCTCACTCGTAGACTCTCCTTCCAGACGGCTCCCTTGAAACCCTCGCCCATTTCTTCAACCGTAGCGCACGATTTTAAACCTCCACTTCTCTGTTTATAAACATCATTTACTTCAGAAATGGTGCCATTTCGTAAGGCAAAGCTTGAATTTAGACCTCCTCTCACTCCACCTCTATTATCTCCTTCTACCTCGAGACTCGAAAGAAAAACGGCGCCGTGAGAGGGTGGATCAACAGATCTCAGTATAAGCATGAGTAAGCCAAAGCCGGTGAAAACGGCAACCGCGACGGGGAATGAGTGTATGGACACTCTCCTCCTCCTCCTGGATCCATGGTAATATCTCATTATTCTCTTCTTTTCCTGGGTCTCTGTAACGTGCGTTTATAAGAGACGTCTGTCTGGTGTAGAGACTAGAGCAGTGGAGTTTCTTGTCGGTGGAATTTCTTTGTTTCTTTTCTTGGCATGGAGAAAGTGGCAAGTTGGGCTTGGATGGCTGAGCCTTCGTCAAGCTGAGCTTCAGTTAAAGAAAAGACTCAGAGCTGGAAGCTCGGCTTGTTGAGCTTCCCCCTTTGACTCGTCATACTTAGTACCTATTTGGATTTACCCTTGAATACAATTAATAATAGTTTAATACCTAATAATAACTGTTTTATATTAAATATTTAATAAAATTATATTTAATTATTAATATTAATATATAAAATAACTAATAAAAGTATATATTATATAATTTATTTTATTATTTAAATAAATATAAAATTATAAATTTATTATATTATATTATTTATTTTATTATTAAATTAAATATATAATTATTAATCTTTTATATTATATCATTTATTTTATTATTAAAATAATAAAATAATTATTTTTTAAAATAATTAAATAATTTTAAAAATATAAATAAAATAATAATTATTATTAGTAGAAAAATTTATAATTAATTTTAAGTTTTTAAATATAAATAAATATTTTATATTTTATGTTATTGATAAAAAGTATTTTAACAAAGTTGAAATACGTTAATTAAAATATTAAAATTATAAATAAAAAAATAAAAATATTAAAAATATTAATTTTCAAATTAAATAAAAAAGGATAATATGATCAAAATAAAAAATAAAACCAGATCAGCTATCAGCTGATGAGAAACAGCTCTAAAAATAGAGTTAATACAAATCGCAGCTGATGGGTATCATATCAGTTGCCCATCAGCTATCAGCTCTATTTTTTTAAGCTTGTCAAACATCACAATTTACATGTTTGGGTGTCTATCGACTATCAGCTGAATCCAACAGGTAAACCAAACACGCCATTAATAAAAACTTTTTCTTGTTCTCTAAAATTCCTATTATTCTTTCTCTGCCAACTACTTTTGCTCCGGTTCCTCAGATCCACGTTTACAACAACAGAGTTGGCTGATTTAATATATATATATTAAATTTAATTATAATAAATGTTAGATTTAATAATGGCTAGTGGAAATTCGATGAACATTATTTTAAGGTAAGTTTAGCAATATCATAGCTCAAGTTAGTTCTAAAGATAATTGCATGTTGTAATGTAAGATTATTTACACCATAATTTAGTTTTATTATTTTGAACTTAAATTAATTAATAAGTTTAAAATATAAAATTAAATTATTTAATTAAAATAATTCGATCTATAATTCAAACTAATGAAAAACATAAGGCATATTATAATAATTATTCTTAAAGAGAGGCAATTAAGGTGGTTACGTGGATTACGGAAGTAGTTACAAAATAATGGGATGCTACCTAGTCGTTTCCTAAGAATAAGTAGCAGTGATGGCTGAGGTGGCGAAAGCGATGCAAGGAGCGGTTGCGATTTTAGTGGGCAAGTAACAGAAGCAATAGTTATAATTGGATAAATCATATTTGTTCACCGATTTTCACTTGATTCAAGTTCTTGGTCATCAAACTAACTCAATTCTATAGATAGAGTATCAATAGAAAAGGAGTCCACATTAGCAATATAAAACCGGTCCCAAACCTACTCTATGTACACCCCTTGTTGCAATTGTATCTCCTCTTGCAAGTGCTGCATTTGTTGCTATTTTGATCATTCCTTTATCCACTTACTATCGTAAGAAGAGAAAAGACACGTTCCAGGCTCCAAGTTCCCTAGTCATTCACCCAAGAGATCCATCTGATTCAGATAACATGGTTAAGACTGTTGTTGCCAGTAACACCAACGGAAGCACTTCAACATTAACAGGGAGTGGTTCTGCAAGCAGAAATAGTAGTGGCATTGGTGAGTCCGATGTCATCGAAGCAGGAAATGTGGTCATATCAATTCAAGTTCTTCAAAACGTGACAAAGTATTTTTGCCCGGAGAATGAGCTTGGCCGTGGTGGCTTTGGAGTGGTTTATAAAGGGGAATTGGATGATGGCACAAAAATAGCAGTAAAAAGAATGGAGTCCGGTGTGATTAGCAGCAAAGCGTTGGATGAATTTCAGGCCGAGATTGCTGTTTTTTCAAAGGTCCGACATCGTCATTTAGTATCACATTTGGGTTATTCAATTGCAGGCAATGAGAGAATCCTTTTTTATGAGTATATGCCTCAAGGAGCTCTCAGTAAGCATCTTTTCCACTGGAAAAGCCTGAAATTGGAGCCTCTTTCTTGGAAGAGAAGGCTAAATATTGCCTTGGATGTTGCTAGAGGAATGGAATATCTTCATAATCTAGCTCACAGAAGCTTCATACATGGACATCTTAAATCATCAAATATCTTACTTGGTGATGATTTCAGGGCAAAAGTTTCAGATTTTGGACTGGTAAAACTTGCTCCTGAAGGGGAGAAATCCATGCTGAACAGGCTTGCTGCGACTTTTGGATACTTGGCGCCAGAATATGCTGGTAAGAATATTATTCTGCATTCTTTGGATCTGCTGCAGTTACAATGTAACAGCTTAAGTGATATACATTTTATGAAAAACTCTTAACTCTTTCCCCCTGAAATTTCTAATGACTTTTAATTTGGAGCTAAATGGTAGTTATCAATATCGTTGAATCCATGCAGGTTTATGGGGATCAAATATATAATGTGATAAGCATACTGCTTCATGAGAATTATTCTAGTTGATGTCATGATTTTGGGATTGAAGTAATTAGAAATTTGCTTTTTTTTTTTCCTTATTGAAAATCATTAAAAGGTTTTATTTAGTTTTAATCACATGTTAAAACTTTTGGCAGTTCAGAAGAACTAAAAAAAAAATTGATGTAATTTTAAAATTTGATTGCTGTGAAAATTTCATGCTTATAAGACATGTAATATTGATTAACAAATTGCAATTTTGGTATTTATTCAATAGAAAATGACATTGCTAGAAGAATTCACCCAACCAATTAACCAACTCTCTCAAAAGTTTTTGATTCAGAGGGAGATTCTTTCCTGCAATGCTAGTTTAGTATAAACTTGAACTTCTTTATTCTACTTGAACTATGCCATTATCCTGGTGACACTGATTTTCTCATGCTGATTTTTGTAGTGACAGGAAAAGTCACAACCAAGGTTGATGTCTTCAGTTTTGGGGTTGTGTTAATGGAGCTGCTGACTGGGTTGATGGCACGTGATGAGGACAGACCAGAGGAAAGTCAGTACTTAGCTGCATGGTTCGGGCATATCAAATCAGATAAGCAGAAACTTAGGGCTGCCATTGACCCTGCCCTTGAAGTCAAAGATGAAACATTTGAAATTTCCATCATTGCTGAACTTGCTGGGCACTGCACAGCAAGAAAGCCCAGCCAAAGGCCGGATATGAGCCATGCAGTGAATGTACTAGCCCCTCTTGTTGAAAAATGGAAACCATTGGATGATGATATCGAAGAATATTGCGGTATTGATTATAGGCTTCCACTTAAGCAGATGGTGAAAGGCTGGCGGGAAGCAAAAGGGAAAGATTTCATTTATGTGGACCTAGAAGACAGCAAGAGTAGTATCCCAGCAAGGCCAACAGGCTTTGCAGAGCCTTTCACTTCCGCAGATGGTCGGTAAAAGAGGTTTTTTCACTACCTTTTTCTATCGGGTGTTCTTTTGGTAGGTAGTATGGTCTGTTGTTTTTGTTTCTGAATTTAATGTCAATATGCTGTGCTGTCAATGCTTATATGGTGGATTGTGCATTCCAAACGTTTATGAGCTTTTATGTAGGCTTTGAATTTTTAGTTGGTGAGATTGCTATTGGTGATGTAGATAGAGAATAATGATAAATGCAAACTTCTTGTTTGATTATTTCCTTGTCCTTCCATAGAGGTTATTGCAGTCTGCCATTGTTGCTGAATTGAGTTCTCATTTGAGCTTTAGATGAGTTCAGTGTGTGCATTTGGCTCTTCTCAATGAGATATTGATTCCAATATCAATCCACTTCCAGTGGCCATTGCCAATGCCTGACCCAAAAACATCATAGGACCAAATGGTGGGTCCGTTTTTCATGTCCTTTTTCACTTTCCAGTTGCTGAAATGGAATGCTTTATGCTATTACTGTCACTGCACCTACATATATATAAAACAGATGCTGATAGGATTGATGTGAATTTCTGCTACAAAGACTAATGTATGTCTGATCCATGCTTGCCCATTTGGGTGGCTTCTTCTTCATTTAGGACAACTAGCGTGTTAGTTTCAGGGTTTTGGTCTCATTAGGGTGACAAATTATGCTTCTTCTGACCAATCAAAAGCAATAATATGGCCAATAAATGGCGGGTTGTGCTGTATGGTGATTGAGATTGTTTGTTTAGAGCCTCAAAAATTGTTCACGTCTCCCTACATCTTAACAGATATTAATTCTTAACAGAATTAGGGAATAATTCTGAACAAACTTAACAGGTGTATGAAACAATGATAGTATTTTCTAAATAATCAGCTTCACATATAAATCAGGGTTGGGTTAATTGGCAAGTAAATTTACTTATTGATCCCAACAAAACTCTTTGTTAAGACTTGCAATGGCGAATCTAATTCTACACTTTTTTTTTTTTTTTGACAAAGAAATCAAATTCTACACTTGAGGGGCGAATCTCTTGGCTTATGAAATTTTATATTGGCAAAAAGCCCTTTTAAGCCATAATTACTTTGAGAGTTAAATAAGTTTTTGTCAATTATAACAATTATTTTTTGAGTCAAATAAGTTTTTGTCAATTTAATTTATCCTTTTAAGCCATTGGTAATTAATTTTAGAGTCAAATAAGCTCTTATCAATTTAGTTGATTTTTTAAGCTCTTAACAATTACTCTTTGAGTCAAATAAGTTTTTATCAATTTAATTTATCCCTTTAAGCCATTCTTTTAAGCCATTGACAATTCAAATAAGTTTTGTCAATTTAATTGATACATTTAAGTTCCTATGAATTGAAAATTCACTTTTACAAGCCCCCACTTGACGTAGTATATATTCCATTAAACGTGAGTCCAGGTGCTCAATGCCACTGGGTCATGCAGCTCTTAAAACTCCTCTTCTACATTCAGTACGTGACAATGCTGAAAAGCACTGAATTTAGCATAACGCCCATATTTTCATTCATTTGTATCCTATTAATAGAATTAAGTCAAAAAAGAAGAAAGAGAAAGAGTGCTCTTAGGTTATGTAACAAAAATAAATGTCAATTAAATGTTAGGTAAGTGCATTTTGACTTAAATTTTTAGCGTTTTGACTCTAAAAGTAATTGTAAGGACTTAAATGTATCAACTAAATTAACAAAGGCTTGTTTAACTCTATTAATAATTGTCAGGAGTTTAAATAGGTATAAGAGCTTATTTAACTCTAAAAATAATTGTGCTCTTTAATTTTCAATACTAGTTTACAATTATATGCAAACTAGTCCAAAACTCATGCGTTGCGGGGGAATTAATATGCATTAATTTTTAAAAAAATTATATAGGATAAAATATAATAATTTTTAAATTATTTGACATTTGAAATAAATTAAAAAATTTTATTTAAAATATATAATTTAAATAAAAAGAGTAGAGTACTGTAAGGAAACTTCTGGATTTCTTATATATATTGTTGAAAAATATAATGAATAAATATAACACTATTTTAAAAACCTTTGTTACTTCATGTCTTTAACTATCTTTATAGTTTTTTTTTTCCCTGCATTTACTTTTTTTTCAAAATAATAATTGCTAAATTCTAAATAACAAAGATAGATAGATATATATATATATATATATATATATATATATATATATATATATATAGAAAAACTATGTTGAAAATGCCAAACAATTAATATGATTTAAAGATACCATACTACTCCTTTAGTATATGTTAAATAATTGAACTATATACAGACACATGCATGCAAGTGATACAATTGCTAACTTACCCAAACAGAATTTGCATAATGTTGCTTAGTTGATAGCCTTGTTGATGTATTTGTCAGCTTCCCTCCAAATTAATACTATTTCTTATTGAGATGTAACACATACTTAATTAGTTGTTCTTGCTTTGGTCTTGATTGTATCCTTCATCTTTGCCCCTTTTTTTCACTTAGCATGTCATGACTTAGGCCAAATATATTGGGGAGGTCAATCTAACCGAATTTAGGTTGGTTGTACCCATGCTAAATTTTTCCTGGTTATTATTATGAAAAAAATTTTTTGCTTATAAAAAAAATTCAGAAACAACAAATCAAGTTGGAAGATTTTGTCTAAACCCCACCTGACATGCCTCTTCTGGAAATCACTTGCCATTATGAGGCCCCTTCAACAGGAAAGCAGAAAAGATGTCTGCTTTAATGAGTTCTCAACAAAATGTGATTATAATATCTGTTTATGAACAAATCCAACCAATGCAGGCCTATGAACGTAACCTGGCAATGCAAATGCCATCCAATTTTCACTTTCAGCAGGTTTTCTTTATATTATATTATGTACTTTAAATTTTCTAAGAAAATGGAGGAAAAAAAGTGTTAATCTATTAACTTTGTTAATAACATAATGCCTCACTACTTTGCAATCCAGAATGAGAACAGAGCATAACAAATATCCTACGATCAATTTTAAAGAAAAAGAATTGCGTCTATGGTTACCTGGTCCTGGAGGCAATGCAAATGAAAGTGAGATTGCCAAGAGTAATAATATTACAATATCTCCATTTCTAATGATGCTTAGATTTTCATCCAATAGGTGGCATACATAGAATTTTTAAGCAAATCTTCATAAATATTTCCCATCTTATAGCTACCATATACTATAACATAGGATTTGAAAAGTCCCCGACAATCAAAACACAATTTGCAACACACTACAGCTAAAGGGTTGGGAGGGTTTATACGTAAAAGATTACCAAGTAAGAGAAGAGAAGCCATTGAAACTAAAGCAGAGGAACGAGGGAGACAGAAGATAAAAGAAAATGAATGTTAAGTCCCCAATGAAAAAAAAATCACATGCATGAATCAAAAACGTGGTTAAACTTATTGGTAGAATCTCAATCTAACCATAGTTTGAGCATGTGAATAGAACCCAAAAAGCAAAAAGAAAAGAATAAACTTCACTATGTAATAAAAGAGTCAAAGGAGAAGCTAGTTGCATGATTTTCAATGTTTATGCAAGAGTTAAAGCAGAATGGTGCGCTATCAACCTTGGCATTGATGGCTGCAACTGTTATCCAACATAGCCATATTCTTGGAATTCATTCTGCAAACTCAAGCTTCCAGCAGAGAAGGAATTAAATGAGAAAAGCATTTAAAGGAGGAATCTTTAAGGTACAGCTGTTACAGCATGCGCATACAACATCCTCACCATATATATATATGGAATTATAACGGCATATGGTTCATCTTCGTCAGATGCTGTTTTGGTACCAAAGTCAGACATGGATATCCATTTCCAATAGCTTCAATGTGCAGGATTGTGAAGGGCCCTGGGTTTTTCGCTTTCATATGTTGACACTTGCGGGCAAGAGATTTGCCAACTTTGATGTTACCTTATGCAGTCTATTTCCGTATCTTAGAATTGATGCCATATTCTATGAAGTACTAATAATTAAAAATTATACAACTAATAATACAAAATCATCTGCATAATCTGAAAGGAAAAAATAACACAAATATTAGATTGCTTACAAGCCAAGGACACAGCAAGTGACTTCCTGGTCTTTATCGAGGCATTTCTCTGGATTTGGATCCCTTCTTACACTGAGAAACACCACATTCATTCTCCTTTAATCATCTCATTGATATGTGCTTTGACGACTCTAACAGCTAAAAGGCTTAAAGATTATTAAAGGAGAGAATAGGAATCGTTGTAATTGACGCAGAACAATGAGGGGGGCAGAGCAAAAGAAGAAGACGGAATTATAACGGAAGGAAAGGCATGATGCTCAGAAGAAGCTACGAAATAGTGCTTAGAACATAGAAAGGTGGAGAATTGAATTTTCTCCATATAAGCTGCCACATGGCAAAATAATGGGATAAACACTTGGCAATATTATGTTAATTTATTTCAAAGCTCAGCTTCCTAGTATTTATATAGATAGATATAGATATTTACTTTTTTTTAATTAAATCAGCTCTTTAATTTTTTTTCAAAGCACTGAGTTTACACTTTTAGGACAAATTTATATTTTTCTAACAATCAATTTACTATTTAATCAAGTGTTTAATTTATATTTTTTTGGTACATATTTACTTTTTCAATGTAATATATATATTTTTTATAATGATCAATTTTTAATTTTCAAGCATAATTTTATTTTTCAATGCACAAACGACTTTTCAATTACAAGCGCCCAAATTACAATTCTCATGAGACTGAGAGAGTATAGAGCTCCGCCAAACTTCGTCTTATTCCTCTACACCCTCCATGGTTCTGAGCTCTTCTCTTGGTTGGTCATGGATCCTGACCCTATTCTCTTGCGATTTTAGGGATGGTTTTGAGGGGCCTCCTTCATTCGGCTTTAGCTTAACATATCCTCTCTTGCACTCCTCGATATTTGTACTCGGTGATTGGCTTTTGGAGTTGGAGATGGCACTTCCCGTTTGTTGCCGTGTCTGTACTTGGTTGTGCTTGGTTGTTCATGCCCTTGCTAGGGTTTTGTGTTGTTCCAAAATAGTCCAAGAGGGGGGTGAATTGGATTTAAACAATTTTTCGGCCCTTGCTTGTAGCCTAATGAAAAATTGTGGATTTGTTCAACTAGGTTCTCCTAGATATAGTGAAAATGATATGTGTTTCAAGAATGTGTCCCTAAATTGCAATTCAAGCCTCAATTAATATTTATATCAATTTTTGACATAATATGCATCACAAAATATTCAACTAATTTTTCAACCTACTCAATATATCTTCAAGCATATCAACTCAATCTATTCAATCAACATTCAATATCATGCATAGAAATTAAATTACACAAAAGTAAAGAGATTAAGGTTAGAGAAATCAAACACAATGATTTTTATAGTGGTTCGGCTTAACTAGCCTACATTTACTCTCTCAAAGAACCCTCTTTGAGTCTTCACTCCACTATTTGCTATTTTAAAGGCAAGAGACCAAAAGCTCTTTACAACTTTTTCAACACCAAGCTTTTACCAAGGTAGCTTGAACTCTTAACAAGTACTATCTCAAACACTCACACTCATAAGCTTCAATAGATGCTTGTACAACCTCTCTTAAATGCAATTTTATATTTTAACACTCACTCTCACTCAATATAAATCAAACTATAAAGAGGAGATGAGTTAATTTACCAATGGTAGCTCAAACACTTTAAAGCTCTTAAATGAAAGCAATAAATGAAAAACCAATATTGGAGTGCAATTATAAGCTTTCATCAAGTGTAAAATGAAGTAAGAATGTGTATTTATAGTCCCAAAGCAATAAATGAAAAACCAATATTGGAGTGCAATTATAAGCTTTCATCAAGTGTAAAATGAAGTAAGAATGTGTATTTATAGTCCCAAATCATTTTAGACTATTTGAAACCTTTTGGAACATTATACACTTTGTTCTAGGTAAAATAGCCGTTATTTTGTCTTTTTATATGAAGTAGAGTAACTCTGATCATTTAGCAAACTAATGAAATTTTTGGCAATAGTAGTAAACTAGTTAGCAAACTATAATTTTAGCAAAAACATTAGCAAACTAATATTTTAGCAAAAACATTAGCAAACTAATATTTTAGCAAACAAGTTAGCAAACTAATTTATCAAATGCCTGTTTCAAATTGTAATCTTTAAAAATCTAATTTAAACCTTAAGAGAAATATATATTCCAATAGCAATATCTAAGGTCATGATGAGAGAAAATTTTATAAAGTAATTGAAAGAAAAATTAATTTTGAGCTCTAATTGACTAAAACTTTCATCTATTATTTTTACACAAATCCTAAGACTCAATTCCTAACTCTATGACTTTCATACCTTCAACTTGAGTCTTAGCTTTCATAATCTTATTCTTTCTCAGCTTAGATTTATCTTGAGATGCCTTTGAGTGCCCTTCCTCCTTAGATGCAACTTCAAATATTCTTCATGAATAAGAGAAAGAATCTACACATCACTTGAAATTGAGTTAGATAGATTCTAGTTGAGTTTTGTTATCATCAAAATCAATGCTCATTTTGAGTTACACGGGGTCAACAATCTCCCCCTTTTTAATGATGACGAAACTCAATTGAATCATCAATCAAGAATAAATAAAAGTGTGCGTAAGTTTATGTATAACCAAGCATGTTGGTATGCAAAAATTACTCCCCCTAAATGTAACACCCCTCACCCGACTACAGTGTAGCCGAGCAAGGCGTGCTACATTCGGTGCTGGAGCACCCTAACTTACCTTACTTTATTTCTTTAAAAATTTTGTTCTCGTTATATTTAATATCGATTATTTTTCGACGGAGAAACTAACGGAGTTTCCCCTATTTTATTATCGTTTGATGTGTTTACTATTCACCTGTTTGAAAATTTCAATAATATTTTACAATAAAAATCTCATCAATTATTTTCATAACCATCTCATAATTCACATCTCATTTATATATCTCAATTTTATATTCATTTTCATGCATTATCTATATATTTCAAATCTGTCTTTAAATCCATACAATCTCATTCATGCTCAAATCACATAAGTAAAATTTTCAAATTTCATTAATTTACATAATTTCATAATTTACATGATATATAAATTAATTACATATGAAAAAGCTAATTTATTAATTTACATCACATTCCTATTAATTACCTGTTCATAATATACATTACAATATAATATCTAAGCATTTTATACAAAATATAAAATATAATCTATATGGGCCCTATCTACATGCATTGCTGAGGAGGTGACAACCTTGAATACTTCAGACACTTCTGCAGATCAGAACTCCCAAGATTCCCAGTCAAACGTCCATTGGGTTCTAGCTTCAGTACCTACGCGAAGGAAACAATTCCATCGCGCTAAGCATTGCTGCTTAGTGGTGCAATAATATAACAAGGAAATAATATACAAATAAAGATAGAAATAAAATATAATTCAAATAATTAAGATTTGTTTATACTTCACATGCGGTTTCTAAAATTTAATAAGTTTTATCCTAATTTAGTCTTCTTTGGAAGTGTTTATTTCGCCAATGTACAGTAATAATGTACATAGAAAAATGATCTAAAAATAATAAATTTATGTTTATATTATTATGTAAGTCACATTTGTAATATTTATGTATGTTATAATTTTCTTTGCTAATCTTTTAGCATTTTCTCAATACTTTCTAGGTTGTCTCAGTTTATTTTATAATAAGTAAATTTTAAGATCGGTCCAGTTTATTTCGATTCTTTCTAATAAATAACTATTCTAATTTATTTTAGGTCATCTTACTCATTTATTTAATTTCTAATATTTTTAATTACTAATATTCTCAACTTATTTCAATAAATTTCACTGCCCAAGTAACCTATGACAGGCTGACTAAACTGGATAACGGGTCGTTGGCACTGGACACCACGGTGCCTCGGGCCGTCATACCATGGGACGCAGAACGTCAACCACGTATGCAGTCAGTATGGCTAAAAAGCCATGATAACACATAATCGGGCATAAAAGCCATGAATGTTGGCATAAAGCCATGAATGCGGGCATAAAGCCATGAATGCGGGCATAAAGCCATGAATACGGGCACAAAGCCATGAATACAGACATAAAGTCTTTCGCAGTACTGCTAAAACAATACCCTATTAGCATGCCAAACTATCCAATCTGACACACATGTCTAGGCAATACAAGGGCACATAATATCATTAAATATTAATATATTGTGTTTTATGACTTCATTATTTCATGATAAATTTCATAATTTATACATTCATCATAATATTTATACATTCCTTACATCATTCATATTGATCACAATTCATAACAATGGTTTTCATATACCATTGTACTCAAAACGTTCTTCCTTTCCCTTATAAAGAAAACTAATGTTCCATTCATATTTTCATGTGATTCATTTATTCATTACAATATTTATATGGATTCATAACTCATACAAGGTGTTATTATCTTATTTGTAATGGAAACATAGATCCTAATGTAAAACTCATCCCATTTATACTCAACAATCCATCTAGGTTAATTTTATTTCATATTCAAGTGGTATCACTCATGTTTTATTAGACCTACTAGTAATGGGAATACAAATCTTAACTATATACTCACATAACTTAAATGTTCATTAAGTCATTTAGGTGAATTACTATTTCTATTCCAAGTAATCCATGAATGTTTCATGGATTCCAAATTTCATACCTTAATTTTCTCTACCAATTTTGTTATTATACTTTGTGTCTTTGTATTACTATTCACATTACTATTCACTCAAATTGTTGACTTTTTAATACATAATAAATTTATTGAACCTAAGTTCACCAAGATATCACATTTTGCATTTTATTTTTGTTGGTATTGATTTCCAATACCATTTCAAAGCTTATCTTATGTTATTCAAAATTTTTAGATTTCATGGCCTACGTTTACTGTTCCATTAGTCATTTTTGTAGTGGGAATTTGGCAAAATGATCAACATGAAAGTTATTTCTTATTTTGTCTAGTTTAATTTCTTTTTTTAGATCACTCCATTTGGAGTTTTGTAGCTCAAGTTATGGTCATTTTACCATAACTGGCCGGAGTGACCTGTACCCAGATTTTCTGGGCAATTTGGTTCTGCCAGATTTGGTGACCTAAGTTTGGTTGGCAATTTGACTAGGTTATGCTCAGAATTTAAATTTGTGTTCTTCATGAAAGTTGTTGGTCTATATCTCAGCTTGTTGCTGGTAAAATTTCAGGTCAATTGGACATTTCTACATTGAGTTATGGCCAAATGACCAAATACTGTTCATTTGGTCATTTTGCCAAGGCAGACTGCAGGTCACCCGGATTAGGGCAAATTTTTGGTCCACTTGGTTTGGTTTTCTGGGCATAGTTTCTTCACCAAAGTTGTGCCATTATGTGTCTAGTTTCATGTCCAATTGGCTTTGCACCAATTGAACCTCTACAATTCAAGTTATTACTTCCCAAACCTACTGGACTCATGCCCAGTCCTGCAGGTCACCAAGGGCAGCCCATTCACTCAATTTCCTCATGTCACTCATTTCTAGACTAGAAATGGGCCTCCACCTTATTAATTTCTACATGTAACTTCATTAAATCAAAGTATGCTTAATCATTTTTCCTCTAAAATTTCTATCTCATGCAATATACATGTTACTAGAATGAATAGTGCACTCGAGGCACAATCAAGATCGTAAACAGGGTGCAAAAATAATCACCATAATTTATAGAAACAAGATTTCAAGACCATATTTTCTAGAAATCAACCTTCATATGTTTAACTCAATCTCCAATTGGAATCACATCAAAATCAGATCGGAAATTGCAGAACTAATTAAAAAGGTGCAACCTGTCCAGAATCCAGTACATGCAGGATAGTAGTAAGGAAATGCAAAAATATCAACCAGCAGCTACCACAATTAGCTCTTGGCCATAGCTACAAGGTTTTAGAGCATTCAATAAGCGTTTCAAGGACTCAAGAATCACATCATTTCGAGTTTTGTGGCTCTAGTTATTATTTATTGAAGGTGGCTGTCATTGCAGAAATCACAGTGACGAGTCCACATCTGAGCAATAAAATGTTTTGTCCTCAAACCCTAACCTAACATTAGAATCAGGTCTGCCATAAAACTACAAAGTTTTAGAACATTCCTTAAGGTTTCTTTTGACATAAAAATCACCCTGATCTGAGATCCCTGACCTAGTTATGAATTTTTAAAATTTACTGTTCACACATATACTGTACAGATTCCAGATTTTCACTCATCTATAATTTCCTATGGCACCTAGTTGTAGGATTTACTAATTTCTTTCATAAAACATAGAAATAACTATAAGTTAAAGCACTAACCTTTGTGTGTGTCAACCCAAGCTTAAAGAAAAATCTTTCTCTCCTTTTCTTTTGCTGCCTTAGGCTTGTTCTAGTTGCAAGAAGCAATTTTTGTGAAATCAACAGGTGATTTTATGGTGTGTTTACAAGGAACTTTTAGAGAGAAGTAAAAGCATCCATGGAGAATAGAGAGGGAGAGAGTTTTGGCTGGTTGAAGAAGAAGGGCAGCAGATTGTTGTTTTTCATTTTAACTCATTTTATCCCTTTTTAATTTGTTTATAAGGTGTGTGTTACAATATGATTGGTGGAGGACTTTTAATGACACAATAATGATGCTATAATTTATATTTTATTTCATTTTCTTTTCTACTCATTTTCAATTAAATTTTTAACAATATTTATTCACATTTTAGATCATAATAATTATTTACTTAATTGGACAAGTCGGTCAAAAATCGTCTCTAAAGGCGAAATGATCAAAATGCCCTCCGTTTGGCTTAACGGGCCAAAATTGTCTGTACCGATTGAAAAATTTTTCTAAGCCTTTTATTGGCATTCTAATGCCATAAAAACCTCAATGACTCTTCTCTGAAGTCCCAAAAATTATTTTATGAATTTTCTCCCTGGTCTAGGGCTCCTAGTTGTGAGAACCACAACTTCTTACTAGGTTACCCATCGTTAGGGCACCGGCTCATTTAACTTGGTTGTATTTTATTTCTAAAATTTTTTCTTAATTTTCCTTATACTTATTTGAGTTATTTATGACTCCTCACTCTAGTCTAAATATTTTTTCAGACGTTCTAGCTGTTCAGACCGACACCGGTCACCAGAACAGTAGAATGTGCGGAATTGCTACAGTGAGGGTGTTACACTAAATGTATGCACACAAGTTAAAAAAAAATAAAAGTATTAATAGCTATACAAAACTCCCCCTGAATTTATGCTACAAAACATATTCATAAGATATCCACAATTTCAATATGCAAAATATTAAACTTAATAGTTTGCACACATAAGTCACAATAGTTTGCATACACACTTCTAAAACATAAGTATACATCCATTTTCAAAATATAAGCACACATCCATTTTTACAAAACAAAAGCACACAAAACACACATCCATTCTCCCCCTTTTTGTCATCATTCAAAAAGGAAACAGGAGATATTAATCCAAAAAGAACCAAGTAAGCATAAACTGAAAAACAGTAGCAAACTAAAAAACCATCCAACAACAGTAGTAAACATATTAGTAAACTAAAAAAACATATCATTTTATAAACATTAAACCTTTTGCTCCTTCGAACAGCTTTGGAAGGCACTATCTTCTTCTTGGATGGTTTGGCAGCAGGTGGCTGAGAAACTTGGTCAGCAAAAGCATTATGAGAATCACGCTCCTATGATTCATCCTCATCAGATGGGCTTTGAAGAGTAGTAGCCAGAGTCTGATGTGGATTGGACACTGTAGACTTAACTTTTTTCTTACTCTTCTTAGCCTGAGAAGCTTCAACTATAGAAAGTTTAGGTGGAGTACTCTCCTGCTGATCCTTTAGATAATCTTCCTTCTTCTGTGTAGACTCAACTGCAGGTTCTGCAATTTGTTCACTCTCAAGTTCAACAGTAGGTTCAACTACAAGTTCTACAACCTGTTCACTATCATGCTCAACAACAGGTTCAACTATAGGTTTTGTAACATGTTCACTTTCATGCTCTACAGTAGCAGTAGACTCACTAAGCCCAAAGGCCTCCACACTCAACATTACCATGATCAAATGCACTACCATCATGAGTAGAAGGAATATCTACGTGTGCATCAGTCTCAACTCTAGTTGCAAAATCAGTTCTGTCACACTTTATGTAATGATCGGGCTCCCACCACTAGAGAAATTGTCTGCTTTGGTCATAAGCCTCATAGTTTTGTCCCATAGCCCAGTGCCTCCACCGAACTTTGCCTACCGATAACCCATTAAATACATTATAAGGGATTTTAAAACAATTTTCTTACTTTTTGAAGGTGGTGAGCATTTTTAGTAGGAATTAAAAACTTTTATTTGAAGTTAAACCACATATCAAATTTTTAATCAATTTAAAGTTTCCGTAAATTTTATAAAAATTTCGGCAAAGTGCCGTCTATAATTGGGAAAAACCAGTTCTTCAAAACCTGTGAAAACACTCACAATGAAAACACTCCCAATGATTTCAAAACCGGTTCTTGTCTCAAAACTGCATTAACTTTTGATCTTGACCCTGACCCTGATGGCGATGCAGGTGCTGATGCTGTTCCTGATGCTGAGCCTGATCTTGATCTTGATCCTGATCCTATATTTATTTCTCAATAGAAGAGAATTAGGTTCTGCTTGAATCCATTTCTACGAAATATACTTCTTATGGGCAGAGTAAAACTATAATTGAATATACAATGAAAACCATGTCATGGAAACTATGCCTACATTTATGATTCCGAGCTTCACATCACATTCCAATGCGGTGAACTATGTAAAAAATTAATTCTATAAAAGAATTTGAATTCCGTAAAAGCACCATTTATCTGCAGTGTGAGTCAAATCTTTTTTGTACAAAAATCATATAGGTTGGGAAACAATAACAACTTCTTTGTTTCTGTATACAATTCTGTGATCAGGAGATGCATTTGCACTTGCTCTTGAATCTAGCATTTCCATCAAATTTCTGAACATCTAGTACAGGGTCAGACACCTCAATTTTCTCTATGAAAATTATGCTAACAGTAATAAAAATCTTAGGAAAGAAAGAGAGAGATGAAGCAAGGTTTTTGAATATTGCAGATAATTCAGTGATAAGAATATCTAGTTCATAGTCTATCCAGCTAATTATTGTTGATGAGAAGGGAGTCTTGTGAGTAAAATATCGGCAAGGGTTTGTGTCAAATTTGTAAAGTTTTCACTCAAATCTTGCTACTGTACATTTCTTGTTCCTGGCTTTATATTTTGATACACAAATATACATTTCTTTTTCCTTAGCTGGTTGTTTCTGAATAACAAAGCATTCTGTCATTCGATCATATCATATATACCAGAAAGAAGCCTATCCAATCATAAACAAAATCTAAATAATTTAAAAACAGATTGTGATCACTAGAATAGGCCATACATGCTTAACACTAACAAGAATAATCATTTATAATCAGCAACTCCAAACCATAGGATAAAGAGACTAATGGCGACTAAAACCTAAAATGTTTTCTTCAAGATGCACCAAACAATACCCCAAAAGCCATTGAAAAACGAAGATGAAGCCATTAAAAAGAAACCAAATTTTGATCAAAATCATCTTACGTAGAGAGAATGCACCAAAATTTATATTTTATAGGTAAAATGAAAGGAATGAAAACTCACCATAAGATGGTTCTTTATCATAAGATGCTTCTTTATCGCTAATGTTGCGCTGGAGCCTCTTCCTATTCAACAAACCAAAACAGGGACAATGACCCATTTCCAGAAACAAGGAACATCGATAATTGAACGTAGAAGGGAAAAGAAAATGTGAGGGAGAAAATGAAAATTCTTTATAAGGTGTCACAGGGAGTGCAGTTGATAGCTAATGATTTCAGAGGAGAAATGAAGATGATCACGATGATGATGATCCATTGAGATATAGATATGTGACAAAAGGGATGAATAGAGAGTTTTAGGAAGGGGGTTTATATGTATATATGGTCCAGATTCTCTGCCAGTTTTCCTAGCAACCAAACAAGACTCTACCGTATACGGCTAGAATCTAGGTTTTGTCTTCTAATGTACGTACATGACGTCAACCCTTCCATTAATCATTAGAAATTTAGAATTTCTTTTTCTGGATCAATCTTTTTTTTAATTTAATAAAAAGTGGTATTAGGAAATTAATTTTTAGATTTATTCTCAAATAGAAATTAAATAATTAAGGCTAAATTAAAGTTTTGATTAATAAAATACAAAATAAATCTATTTATTAACTAGAATTCCCATTTAGTCACTTCTTTATTGGTAGCTTAATTAGATAAAGTTTAAATAGTTAGTGGATGGTGTTAAATATTTAAATTACTGAATTTCTTCCTCCATTCAAAATAAATAAAAAATAATTCTGAGAATAAGTTTATTTTTTAGCTCGGAATACTACTAATTAATCATAATAATAACAATAGTAAAAAAAAATAAGATTTATGGCAAGCTTAATGTGAATATATTAATTACCTTGAAAGTGTTAAAAATAATTTAAAGAATTAAAGAAAGTAATCATACATCATTTAAATAGTAATGATAGAAATGGCAACGGAACATATCAAGAGTTTTCTTATGAAAACTTTTCTTTTTTCTTTTAATTTTATATTTAAATATATCATTATACAATATAAATTTATTTTTAAAAAAAATTATAAAATAGAAATATAAGTTTTATACGTAATCTTAATAATATATATATATATATATAATTTTTTAATTTATAATATTTAAATGCTTTAATATGTAAAAATAAATTAATTTTTTAATAAAAATAATATATTATTATTTTAGCAGGAAAAAGTTCTCCCATCTCTGTTAACAAAACATGCTTCAATTTTGTTGAATTCCTTCTCTTCTTATATTGTAATTTATCTTAAAAATCTGAAACACACTACAATTAAAATAAAATTTTCTCAATTTGTCCATTACCATAAAAGGTAGAGTCCTCATGATATATGATAATTCTTTTATTTAATAATTTTCTTTTTCAATAATTTTAAAATATATATTAATTATAAACTTATTAAAAAGAAAATAATTGAATAAAAAAAAAACACACACAAATAGAAAAAAAAAATTTATACACTTTTAAATAATTCTTTTTATTTTATTGATGCGCGTCGTTGGTAGTAATATTTTCAAGAGTATTTAACTGTACTTTTTTACTGTATTTTTTACAAAAAAGCTATTGACTTAATGTGTTATAAAAACTTTATTATAAATGGCGATTTTAAGATTAAATAAAGTTTTTTCTGTAGAATTTCTGACACACGTGTGTTTAAAAATTTTCTTCAAATTGGAGTTTTCTTTGTTATGAAACTTTTTATAAAACATCTTTTCTCAA
The DNA here is from genome assembly GCF_030052815.1 of Hevea brasiliensis. Taxonomy (NCBI): domain Eukaryota; kingdom Viridiplantae; phylum Streptophyta; class Magnoliopsida; order Malpighiales; family Euphorbiaceae; genus Hevea; species Hevea brasiliensis. The sequence continues at coordinate 96,546,465 of NC_079498.1, read as the reverse complement.
TAACATTTTATTAAGTAAACACTATTTTTAAAATTATTTCAATGATAAATTTTAATTGCTATCTTTAAGCTTATATGGTTATAACACTACAGTACTGTAATTTTATAATGTAACATAAAATTTTTTAAACTTTTAAATTTTGTACAGTAAATAAAATCTCTCTAACTTTCCATTATTGATTTATTTGTTAATAACTCCCACACAATGTTTAATCAATATTTTTCTCTCCTCTTTTTATGCAAAGTGTAAAATTATTCTCTGTGCACGTGAAAAATTATTCTATCTATAGAGAGGAGAAGAATTCAATCTACATATGGCTTGAGAAAGATAAGAGAAATACAGATTAAACTCCATGATGGAACTATTCAGGTCAGCGTCTAACAGAAAAATCGATAATTAGAGGTTAGAGAAATTTTACTGTGCAAAATATGAAAGTTGATGAAGTTTGATATTACATTTTTAAGTTAAGGGACTGTAATATTATAACTAAATAAGTTCAATGATGGTTGTTATAATTTATTCATAATTTTAGATACATACTTAGATTTGTAAATAATTTATTTTTTACATTTTTCTAATAATTAATTTAATGTTATGATTTTGAAATCCTATCAATCAATATATTTTGTCAATTTCATCATGATGGACACAACTCTTAATTACAAGATGCCCCAACAATAGCAACTTGTGAATCTCCTTCAGAAACCTCTACAGCATCACATGCAAAGCATGGACTTCTAATACTTTAGGATTAAGACCACATTTTCACCCAAAAGCTTTATTATTTTAAGTCTTCCATGATAAATAGGAAAAACTCATTAATTGTTAAAAGTCCATTTGATGAAAAGAACTTTTTTAAATATATTAGATAGATAATATTTAAAAAATGATTTAAAATTAAATTTGATAAATTTTACCTATAAAAACACTAAAATAACTAAATAATTATTTTTAAATTTTTTACTACGTTTAAAATGATACTTGTTCCTTGAAAAACATTTTTAACCTTTGAAACCTCAAAGCCAAACAGCCACAAAGCTAAACTGAGAATTCTATTGATCATTACCTAAAAAATACAAACAACATTAGGTTACAGGAATATTAATCAAATATGGATAGTCAATTGCTGATTAATATTTCAGAAATAAAATGAAAATTTCTTTGCTTTACTTTCTATTCATCACTTAATTCTCTCTAATACATCAATAGTCTTGAACTGACTGCAGATAAGTTTCTATTGTGCTGTCTTGGGCGATTTTCAACTGAAACCTTTTCATTTGTTTCCCAAATGGAAATGCTGCAACTCTAGAAAATTATGCTCATATAATCAAAACAGTTTTCACTGTACTTTTCTTTGACTTACAGAAAGACCGAAGATGAGCCTCGTCAACTGTGCCAAAACCAGATAGTTTGATGCCAAATGCCATTAGCCTGCGGATGTCCCGTGGAATAGGGGATTGCCAAAGACCATCCCACCAAGCTGGAGGGAGAAGGGGTGTGAAAGCACATTGATTGGGCTGGTTCCTACAACTCAAAGGACCAGCAAATCTATTCCAAACATGTCCCCACCCAACCTGCAACTTTAAACCACCTGTTAACAAATTACTTTGGAAGCTGCTCAAGAATGAAAAACTTGAACCAGTAGAGTTTTCCCTGCCAAAAGAAAAAGAAAATGCATTAGCTGCTACTGAAGCATTCCATAAAACAAATTCGCATATAAAACTGGAAGATAAGCAAGAAAATATCAATTATTTAGTGCATGTTATTTTATTTTGAATCGAACTGAAGTTTTCAAACAATGTTTTATGTTTACCACAATTTAACTATTAATTTAAAATCTGAATAGCAAATAATAGGAGAAATCAATGAAATACCTAGGTGGTTTGCTGCCGCCAATGCTGCAATTAATTGTGCATAGGTAGTCCCAACACGTCTCTGAGCACCAGAGACAACAGTATGTTTTGCACGTGATGCAAGAAAGAAGTCCACAAATGCAACCCATCTGGGTGCAGGGCCCCAATCCTTCACTCTAAAATCTAAACTGTGCGATAGGTTAACACTTTGAGAGATGTTTCCTTGGAAATGTTTATAATCAAAATAAAGAACCTGGAAAAAGCAAGTCATTCATAATTCAGAATGAGCAATCCCATGATCTTGGATCTGAAATCAACTCAAACTTAATTTTGAATCTAGAATAAAATTAACTCAATCAACATAAGTGGAGAATGTTATTGCATTGCCAATTAATATTACATTAAAATTTTAGTTAAAGAGAAAAGCATTAAGGTTTTGGTTGAACATGAACAATAATTTTCATTGCATGGGCAAATCATTGCTACTAACAGCATCATTTTGTACATCAAGTAAATTACCTCTGCAAATCCATTTATGTTTGGAAGAATACTTCTTATAAAAGATGGAGTATCTGATACTAAAACCACCCTAGGCCTTGAAGTTTGGCGTAGATTACGCAAGGCTTTTTTGATGCAGTTCAATGCTGCCTGTGTGGCTCTCACTGACCTGAAATATAAGATGAAACTTTTTTTTTTTTTAAATGCCCATGAAAAGGTTAACATCTTCTTTCCATCTTTGCTTTTATCCCACAACACATCAAGCATATTTAACTCTTCTAAAGGATTTAGGGCCCTAACAAAGCATAAAGAATGGGAAAAGGAAAAAATAACAATGATCAAACTTGATGGATGAATCGTGCAATTACCAGTGATCACTAGACCCAAATTATACAGAAAGGCTCAAATGCTTTTGAGCCCCAAAAATAGAGAAAAGATGCAAAAATTAACTATTATCTTCTTGATACTTGTATGGAACTTGCTAACAATATAATAACAATACCTGTTCATAAGCATCCGCATGTGCAATGATACATCAGGATCTGCCCCACCACCAAGAACCCTGTTGACTGCTTCCACAACATCTTCTGAAGGGGATACGAGAACTTTCATCAACTCCCCAAAAACATTAGGCCGAGATTGAAAATCTTCTGGCTTTCCAAATAAATCAGAAGCTGCATCTCTCATTTCACGGTATACGTTCTTCAAGAAAAATTGACAGGCCACAGCATCTGTTGTATTTTGAAACCTGCAGTTCTATAGTCATTAGTCAAACATAAGTGATGATGACAAGAATAACTCATATAAAAAATGTTCTCACTTTACCATATGATTGGTTGCTTCCACTTTCTCCAATTGCTGCAGAGGACATATGTTTTAGCTGGCTTCTCAAAGTCATCAATCCTCATTACCAGATGCCTTCCATAGTTCTTTACACAACCATTTTTTCGCCACAGGTGTTTGACTTTCTTCAATGTGAAAGAATGATTGCTATAAGAAATATAATTGCCAAAAGGATATTTGCCCCTGACAAGTAGAAGTGAAGCAATAATCAGTACTAATAAAAAAACCAGACATCTCCAAATTTTATAACTATTACATGCTCTGTTGTGCCATGGAGACCACCAATTTTGGAGGACATATCAAATATGTCTTCTTCCTACAATGTCAATGATGCATTCAAGAAAAACAAGATTTAGGATTTTTTATTTCATTTTTAATTATGAAATTCAGATTTTGCTTATACATTTCTATATAGTAAGTTCAAGTTCAGATACTATTTAAGAATTTTAATAATCAATTTTGTTTGACCATACTAATACTATATATAGTATTTTTTTTTTAGAATTTTCCTAGTTTGGGATTCCCAATCCTAGTAAGTGTAGTATTAGTTCTCTATAATCACCCAAGTATTTCTTAGTTTTTTATAATGATATTTTTGAGTATTTGAGTATTTCTTCCCCTCTGCTGCTACAGTACCTGGGTAATGTTCACGGCACCAAGAATCTCCTATTTCTTTTTCCTTTTTTCACTGTAACAAGCTCTGTTTCAATTTCCTAAATCATTCAAATTAATGTTTAATTGAGACATTGTCATGGTACACTATCCATGTGGTGTTACTGTTGGGCGCCATTTCTGAACTCCACAATACATCTTGGGCTTATCTAAGGGGCAATAGTGACAGAGAGTATGAAATGATGCTAGCAAGCAGATAATGCAAAATCCTAGTATTTGCTGAAAGTTATAATTATAATTCAAATGAAAAACAGAAAGGCTTGAGAAAGAACCAATATGCCTGGTCTGCCCAATTATCAGGGACCGGTTCAACATTATACTTAATGCCGCAGCATTTAAGATCTTGTACATTTCATTGCCAAAACCTGCCTCTGATGCCTTCCCAAAGACAAAGCCATGTTTGCAGAACTGCTCTGGAGGAAGATTTTGAATTCTTGAAGCACCTAAAACAGAACAAAAATATGTCAGTCCCAATTCTCATAAGGTTTACCATAGGGAATAACCTTTCCATGAACCACAAAAACATGATAGACAAAGGTTTTATAATCAATGCACCAAGGTGCAAATGACAACTCTTCACGTAGTAAGTGCGAACCAAGATCTCAATGATGCAATTTTATCCTCAACAATGAAAAACAATTTCCAAAATAAGGCTAAAACAAAGCATTTCATACTCAATTGGACAATATATGAAATTTACTTCGTCACTTTTCCTCAATTTCTGTTAATAAAAAATTAATAACAACGTCATTTTGAGTCTCCTTCTCCCCTTTTTCTCTCGCCAAGTCTTGCATTTTCTCGGTAACCAAACAAAACGTAATTCAAATAAAAAAATTTAAAAAAAAAGTACCGTTCACAGCGAAGTGCTCCTGGATGATTCTTCTCACTCGTAGACTCTCCTTCCAGACGGCTCCCTTGAAACTCTCGCCCATTTCTTCAACCGTAGCGCACGATTTTAAACCTCCACTTCTCTGTTTATAAACATCCTTTACTTCAGAAATGGTGCCATTTCGTAAGGCAAAGCTTGAATTTAGACCTCCTCTCACTCCACCTCTATCATCTCCTTCTACCTCGAGACTCGAAAGAAAAACGGCGCCGTGAGAGGGTGGATCAACAGATCTCAGTATAAGCATGAGTAAGCCAAAGCCGGTGAAAACGGCACCCGCGACGGGAATGACTGTATGGACACTCTCCTCCTCCTCCTGGATCCATGGTAATATCTCATTATTCTCTTCTTTTCCTGGGTCTCTGTAACTGGCGTTTATAAGAGACGTCTGTCTGGTGTAGAGACTAGAGCAGTGGAGTTTCTTGTCGGTGGAATTTCTTTGTCTCTTTTCTTGGCATGGAGAAAGTGGCAAGTTGGGCTTGGATGGCTGAGCCTTCGTCAAGCTGAGCTTCAGTTAAAGAAAAGACTCAGAGCTGGAAGCTCGGCTTGTTGAGCTTCCCCCTTTGACTCGTCATATTTAGGACTTGTTTAGATTAAGCTGTTTTATATTAAGTGTTTAGTAAAATTATATTTAATTATTACTGTTAATATATAAAATAACTAATAAAGGTATATATTATATAATTTATTTTATTATTTAAATAAATATAAAATTATAAATTTATTACATTATATTATTTATTTTATTATTAAATTAAATATATAATTATTAAATTAATATATTATATTATTTAAATAAATATATAATTATTAATCTTTTATATTATATCATTTATTTTATTATTGAACTAAGAAAATAATTATTTTTCTAAGATAATTAAATAATTTTAAAAATATAGATAAGATAATAAAATAATTATTATTGTTACTAGAAAAATTTATAATTAATTTTAAGTTTTTGGATATAAATAAATATTTTATATTTTATGTTATTAATGAAAAATATTTTAACAAAGTTGAAATATATTAATTAAAATATTAAAATTATAAATAAAAAAATAAAAATATTAATAATATTAATTTTCAAGTTAAATAAAAAAGGATAACAAAATCAAATAAAAAATAAAACCATATCATATCATCGGTGATAAGAAACTTTCTGTTTGGATTAACTGTTGAATACAACTTATAGCTGTTAGCTGATAACTGATAGCTAATGATAGCTGTTTTATATTAATTGTTTGGTAAAATTATATTTAGCTGTTGCTGTTAATATGTGAAATGACTAATAAGGGTATATATTATATAATTTATTTTATTATTTAAATAAATATAAAATTATAAATTTATTACATTATATTATTTATTTTATTATTAAATTAAATATATAATTATTAAATTAATATATTATATTATTTAAATAAATATATAATTATTAATCTTTTATATTATATCATTTATTTTATTATTGAACTAAGAAAATAATTATTTTTTTAAGATAATTAAATAATTTTAAAAATATAGATAAGATAATAAAATAATTATTATTGTTAATAGAAAATTTTATAATTAATGTTAAGTTTTTGGATATAAATAAATATTTTATATTTTATGTTATTAATAAAAAATATTTTAACAAAGTTGAAATACATTAATTAAAATATTAAAATTATAAATAAAAAAATAAAAATATTAATAATATTAATTTTCAAGTTAAATAAAAAAGGATAATATGGTCAAAATAAAAAATAAAACCAGATCAGCTATCGGCTGATGAGAAACAGCTCTAAAAATAGAGCTAATACAAACCGCAGCTGATGGATATCATATCAGTTGCCCATCAGCTATCAGCTCTACTTTTTTAAGCTTATCAAACACCACAATTTACCTGTTTGGGTGTCTATCGACTATCAGCCGAATCCAAACCAAACACGCCCTTAATAAAAACTTTTTCTTGTTCTCTAAAATTCCCTATTATTCTTTCTCTGCCAACGACTTTTGCTCCGGTTCCTCAGATCCACGTTTACAACAACAGGGTTGGCTGATTTAATATATATATTAAATTTAATTATAATAAATGTTAGATTTAATAATGGCTAGTGGAAATTCGATGAACATTATTTTAAGGTAAGTTTAGCAATATCATAGCTCAAGTTAGTTCTAAAGATAATTGCATGTTGTAATGTAAGATTATTTACACCATAATTTAGTTTTATTATTTTGAACTTAAATTAATTAATAAGTTTAAAATATAAAATTAAATTATTTAATTAAAATAATTCGATCTATAATTCAAACTAATGAAAAACATAAGGCATATTATAATAATTATTCTTAAAGAGAGGCAATTAAGGTGGTTACGTGGATTACGGAAGTAGTTACAAAATAATGGGATGCTACCTAGTCGTTTCCTAAGAATAAGTAGCAGTGATGGCTGAGGTGGCGAAAGCGATGCAAGGAGTGGTTGCGATTTTAGTGGGCAAGTAACAGAAGCAATGGTTATAATTGGATAAATCATATTTGTTCGCCGATTTTCACTTGATTCAAGTTCTTGGTCATCAAACAACTCAATTCTATAGATAGAGTATCAATAGAAAAGGAGTCCACATTAGCAATATAAAACCGGTCCCAAACCTACTCTATGTACACCCCTTGTTGCAATTGTATCTCCTCTTGCAAGTGCTGCATTTGTTGCTATTTTGATCATTCCTTTATCCACTTACTATCGTAAGAAGAGAAAAGACACGTTCCAGGCTCCAAGTTCCCTAGTCATTCACCGAAGAGATCCATCTGATTCAGATAACATGGTTAAGACTGTTGTTGCCATGAACACCAACGGAAGCACTTCAACATTAACAGGGAGTGGTTCTGCAAGCAGAAATAGTAGTGGCATCGGTGAGTCCGATGTCATCGAAGCAGGAAATATGGTCATATCAATTCAAGTTCTTCCAAACGTGACAAAGTATTTTTGCCCGGAGAATGAGCTTGGCCGTGGTGGCTTTGGAGTGGTTTATAAAGGGGAATTGGATGATGGCACAAAAATAGCAGTAAAAAGAATGGAGTCCGGTGTGATTAGCAGCAAAGCGTTGGATGAATTTCAGGCCGAGATTGCTGTTTTTTCAAAGGTCCGACATCGTCATTTAGTATCACATTTGGGTTATTCAATTGCAGGCAATGAGAGAATCCTTTTTTATGAGTATATGCCTCAAGGAGCTCTCAGTAAGCATCTTTTCCACTGGAAAAGCCTGAAATTGGAGCCTCTTTCTTGGAAGAGAAGGCTAAATATTGCCTTGGATGTTGCTAGAGGAATGGAATATCTTCATAATCTAGCTCACAGAAGCTTCATACATGGACATCTTAAATCATCAAATATCTTACTTGGTGATGATTTCAGGGCAAAAGTTTCAGATTTTGGACTGGTAAAACTTGCTCCTGAAGGGAGAAATCCATGATGAACAGGCTTGCTGCGACTTTTGGATACTTGGCGCCAGAATATGCTGGTAAGAATATTATTCTGCATTCTTTGGATCTGCTGCAGTTACAATGTAACAGCTTAAGTGATATACATTTTATGAAAAACTCTTAACTCTTTCCCCCTGAAATTTCTAATGACTTTTAATTTGGAGCTAAATGGTAGTTATCAATATCGTTGAATCCATGCAGGTTTATGGGGATCAAATATATAATGTGATAAGCATACTGCTTCATGAGAATTATTCTAGTTGATGTCATGATTTTGGGATTGAAGTAATTAGAAATTTGCTTTTTTTTTTTCCTTATTGAAAATCATTAAAAGGTTTTATTTAGTTTTAATCACATGTTAAAACTTTTGGCAGTTCAGAAGAACTAAAAAAATTGATGTAATTTTAAAATTTGATTGCTGTGAAAATTTCATGCTTATAAGACATGTAATATTGATTAACAAATTGCAATTTTGGTATTTATTCAATAGAAAATGACATTGCTAGAAGAATTCACCCAACCAATTAACCAACTCTCTCAAAAGTTTTTGATTCAGAGGGAGATTCTTTCCTGCAATGCTAGTTTAGTATAAACTTGAACTTCTTTATTCTACTTGAACTATGCCATTATCCTGGTGACACTGATTTTCTCATGCTGATTTTTGTAGTGACAGGAAAAGTCACAACCAAGGTTGATGTCTTCAGTTTTGGGGTTGTGTTAATGGAGCTGCTGACTGGGTTGATGGCACGTGATGAGGACAGACCAGAGGAAAGTCAGTACTTAGCTGCATGGTTCGGGCATATCAAATCAGATAAGCAGAAACTTAGGGCTGCCATTGACCCTGCCCTTGAAGTCAAAGATGAAACATTTGAAATTTCCATCATTGCTGAACTTGCTGGGCACTGCACAGCAAGAAAGCCCAGCCAAAGGCCGGATATGAGCCATGCAGTGAATGTACTAGCCCCTCTTGTTGAAAAATGGAAACCATTGGATGATGATATCGAAGAATATTGCGGTATTGATTATAGGCTTCCACTTAAGCAGATGGTGAAAGGCTGGCGGGAAGCAAAAGGGAAAGATTTCATTTATGTGGACCTAGAAGACAGCAAGAGTAGTATCCCAGCAAGGCCAACAGGCTTTGCAGAGCCTTTCACTTCCGCAGATGGTCGGTAAAGAGGTTTTTCACTACCTTTTCTATCGGGTGTTCTTTTGGTAGGTAGTATGGTCTGTTGTTTTGTTTCTGAATTTAATGTCAATATGCTGTGCTGTCAATGCTTATATGGTGGATTGTGCATTCCAAACGTTTATGAGCTTTTATGTAGGCTTTGAATTTTTAGTTGGTGAGATTGCTATTGGTGATGTAGATAGAGAATAATGATAAATGCAAACTTCTTGTTTGATTATTTCCTTGTCCTTCCATAGAGGTTATTGCAGTCTGCCATTGTTGCTGAATTGAGTTCTCATTTGAGCTTTAGATGAGTTCAGTGTGTGCATTTGGCTCTTCTCAATGAGATATTGATTCCAATATCAATCCACTTCCAGTGGCCATTGCCAATGCCTGACCCAAAAACATCATAGGACCAAATGGTGGGTCCGTTTTTCATGTCCTTTTTCACTTTCCAGTTGCTGAAATGGAATGCTTTATGCTATTACTGTCACTGCACCTACATATATATAAAACAGATGCTGATAGGATTGATGTGAATTTCTGCTACAAAGACTAATGTATGTCTGATCCATGCTTGCCCATTTGGGTGGCTTCTTCTTCATTTAGGACAACTAGCGTGTTAGTTTCAGGGTTTTGGTCTCATTAGGGTGACAAATTATGCTTCTTCTGACCAATCAAAAGCAATAATATGGCCAATAAATGGCGGGTTGTGCTGTATGGTGATTGAGATTGTTTGTTTAGAGCCTCAAAAATTGTTCACGTCTCCCTACATCTTAACAGATATTAATTCTTAACAGAATTAGGGAATAATTCTGAACAAACTTAACAGGTGTATGAAACAATGATAGTATTTTCTAAATAATCAGCTTCACATATAAATCAGGGTTGGGTTAATTGGCAAGTAAATTTACTTATTGATCCCAACAAAACTCTTTGTTAAGACTTGCAATGGCGAATCTAATTCTACACTTTTTTTTTTTTTTTGACAAAGAAATCAAATTCTACACTTGAGGGGCGAATCTCTTGGCTTATGAAATTTTATATTGGCAAAAGCCCTTTTAAGCCATAATTACTTTGAGAGTTAAATAAGTTTTTGTCAATTATAACAATTATTTTTTGAGTCAAATAAGTTTTTGTCAATTTAATTTATCCTTTTAAGCCATTGGTAATTAATTTTAGAGTCAAATAAGCTCTTATCAATTTAGTTGATTTTTTAAGCTCTTAACAATTACTCTTTGAGTCAAATAAGTTTTTATCAATTTAATTTATCCCTTTAAGCCATTCTTTTAAGCCATTGACAATTCAAATAAGTTTTGTCAATTTAATTGATACATTTAAGTTCCTATGAATTGAAAATTCACTTTTACAAGCCCCCACTTGACGTAGTATATATTCCATTAAACGTGAGTCCAGGTGCTCAATGCCACTGGGTCATGCAGCTCTTAAAACTCCTCTTCTACATTCAGTACGTGACAATGCTGAAAAGCACTGAATTTAGCATAACGCCCATATTTTCATTCATTTGTATCCTATTAATAGAATTAAGTCAAAAAAGAAGAAAGAGAAAGAGTGCTCTTAGGTTATGTAACAAAAATAAATGTCAATTAAATGTTAGGTAAGTGCATTTTGACTTAAATTTTTAGCGTTTTGACTCTAAAAGTAATTGTAAGGACTTAAATGTATCAACTAAATTAACAAAGGCTTGTTTAACTCTATTAATAATTGTCAGGAGTTTAAATAGGTATAAGAGCTTATTTAACTCTAAAAATAATTGTGCTCTTTAATTTTCAATACTAGTTTACAATTATATGCAAACTAGTCCAAAACTCATGCGTTGTGGGGAATTAATATGCATTAATTTTTAAAAAAATTATATAGGATAAAATATAATAATTTTTAAATTATTTGACATTTGAAATAAATTAAAAAATTTTATTTAAAATATATAATTTAAATAAAAAGAGTAGAGTACTGTAAGGAAACTTCTGGATTTCTTATATATATTGTTGAAAAATATAATGAATAAATATAACACTATTTTAAAAACCTTTGTTACTTCATGTCTTTAACTATCTTTATAGTTTTTTTTTTCCCTGCATTTACTTTTTTTTCAAAATAATAATTGCTAAATTCTAAATAACAAAGATAGATAGATATATATATATATATATATATATATATATATATATATATATATAGAAAAACTATGTTGAAAATGCCAAACAATTAATATGATTTAAAGATACCATACTACTCCTTTAGTATATGTTAAATAATTGAACTATATACAGACACATGCATGCAAGTGATACAATTGCTAACTTACCCAAACAGAATTTGCATAATGTTGCTTAGTTGATAGCCTTGTTGATGTATTTGTCAGCTTCCCTCCAAATTAATACTATTTCTTATTGAGATGTAACACATACTTAATTAGTTGTTCTTGCTTTGGTCTTGATTGTATCCTTCATCTTTGCCCCTTTTTTTCACTTAGCATGTCATGACTTAGGCCAAATATATTGGGGAGGTCAATCTAACCGAATTTAGGTTGGTTGTACCCATGCTAAATTTTTCCTGGTTATTATTATGAAAAAAATTTTTTGCTTATAAAAAAAATTCAGAAACAACAAATCAAGTTGGAAGATTTTGTCTAAACCCCACCTGACATGCCTCTTCTGGAAATCACTTGCCATTATGAGGCCCCTTCAACAGGAAAGCAGAAAAGATGTCTGCTTTAATGAGTTCTCAACAAAATGTGATTATAATATCTGTTTATGAACAAATCCAACCAATGCAGGCCTATGAACGTAACCTGGCAATGCAAATGCCATCCAATTTTCACTTTCAGCAGGTTTTCTTTATATTATATTATGTAATTTAAATTTTCTAAGTAAATGGGGAAAAAAAAAGTGTTAATCAATTAACTTTGTTAATAACATAATGCCTCACTACTTTGCAATTCAGAATGAGAACAGAGCATAACAAATATCCTACGATCAATTTTGAAGAAAAAGAATTGCGTCTATGGTTACCGGGTCCTGGAGGCAATGCAAATGAAAGTGAGATTGCCAAGAGTAATAATATTACAATATCTCCATTTCTAATGGTGCTTAGTTTTTCATCCAATAGGTGGCATACATAGAATTTTTAAGCAAATCTTTATAAATATTTCCCATCTTATAGCTACCATATACTATAACATAGGATTTCAAAATTCCCAAACAACAAAAACATAATTTGTAACACGCTACAGCTAAAGGGTTGGGAGGGTTTATACGTAAAAGATTACCAAGTAAGAGAAGAGAAGCCATTGAAACTAAAGCAGAGGAACGAGGGAGACAGAAGATAAAAGAAAATGAATGTTAAGTCCCCCCAATGAAAAAAAAAAAAATCACATGCATGAATCAAAAACCTGGTTAAGCTTATTGGTAGAATCTCAATCTAACCATAGTTTGAGCATGTGAACAGAACCCAAAAATCAAAAAGAAAAGAATAAACTACACTATCGAATAAAAGAGTCAAAGGAGAAGCTAGTTACATGATTTTCAATGGTTATATATGAGTTAAAACAGAATGGTGCGCTATCAACCTTGGCATTGATGGCTGCAACTGTTATCCAACATAGCCATATTCTTGGAATTCATTCTGCAAACTCAAGCTTCCAGCAGAGAAGGAATTAAATGAGAAAAGCATTTAAAGGAGGAATCTTTAAGGTACAGCTGTTACAGCATGCGCATACAACATCCTCACCATATATATATATGGAATTATAACGGCATATGGTTCATCTTCGTCAGATGCTGTTTTGGTACCAAAGTCAGACATGGATATCCATTTCCAATAGCTTCAATGTGCAGGATTGTGAAGGGCCCTTGGGTTTTTTCGCTTTCATATGTTGACACTTGCGGGCAAGAGATTTGCCAACTTTGATGTTACCTTATGCAGTCTATTTCCGTATCTTAGAATTGATGCCATATTCTATGAAGTACTAATAATTAAAAATTATACAACTAATAATACAAAATCATCTGCATAATCTGAAAGGAAAAAATAACACAAATATTAGATTGCTTACAAGCCAAGGACACAGCAAGTGACTTCCTGGTCTTTATCGAGGCATTTCTCTGGATTTGGATCCCTTCTTACACTGAGAAACACCACATTCATTCTCCTTTAATCATCTCATTGATATGTGCTTTGACGACTCTAACAGCTAAAAGGCTTAAAGATTATTAAAGGAGAGAATAGGAATCGTTGTAATTGACGCAGAACAATGAGGGGGGCAGAGCAAAAGAAGAAGACGGAATTATAACGGAAGGAAAGGCATGATGCTCAGAAGAAGCTACGAAATAGTGCTTAGAACATAGAAAGGTGGAGAATTGAATTTTCTCCATATAAGCTGCCACATGGCAAAATAATGGGATAAACACTTGGCAATATTATGTTAATTTATTTCAAAGCTCAGCTTCCTAGTATTTATATAGATAGATATAGATATTTACTTTTTTTTAATTAAATCAGCTCTTTAATTTTTTTTCAAAGCACTGAGTTTACACTTTTAGGACAAATTTATATTTTTCTAACAATCAATTTACTATTTAATCAAGTGTTTAATTTATATTTTTTTGGTACATATTTACTTTTTCAATGTAATATATATATTTTTTATAATGATCAATTTTTAATTTTCAAGCATAATTTTATTTTTCAATGCACAAACGACTTTTCAATTACAAGCGCCCAAATTACAATTCTCATGAGACTGAGAGAGTATAGAGCTCCGCCAAACTTCGTCTTATTCCTCTACACCCTCCATGGTTCTGAGCTCTTCTCTTGGTTGGTCATGGATCCTGACCCTATTCTCTTGCGATTTTAGGGATGGTTTTGAGGGGCCTCCTTCATTCGGCTTTAGCTTAACATATCCTCTCTTGCACTCCTCGATATTTGTACTCGGTGATTGGCTTTTGGAGTTAGAGGCGGCACTTCCCGTTTGTTGCCGTGTCTGTACTTGGTTGTGCTTGGTTGTTCATGCCCTTGCTAGGGTTTTGTGTTGTTCCAAAATAGTCCAAGAGGGGGGTGAATTGGATTTAAACAATTTTTCGGCCCTTGCTTGTAGCCTAATGAAAAATTGTGGATTTGTTCAACTAGGTTCTCCTAGATATAGTGAAAATGATATGTGTTTCAAGAATGTGTCCCTAAATTGCAATTCAAGCCTCAATTAATATTTATATCAATTTTTGACATAATATGCATCACAAAATATTCAACTAATTTTTCAACCTACTCAATATATCTTCAAGCATATCAACTCAATCTATTCAATCAACATTCAATATCATGCATAGAAATTAAATTACACAAAAGTAAAGAGATTAAGGTTAGAGAAATCAAACACAATGATTTTTATAGTGGTTCGGCTTAACTAGCCTACATTTACTCTCTCAAAGAACCCTCTTTGAGTCTTCACTCCACTATTTGCTATTTTAAAGGCAAGAGACCAAAAGCTCTTTACAACTTTTTCAACACCAAGCTTTTACCAAGGTAGCTTGAACTCTTAACAAGTACTATCTCAAACACTCACACTCATAAGCTTCAATAGATGCTTGTACAACCTCTCTTAAATGCAATTTTATATTTTAACACTCACTCTCACTCAATATAAATCAAACTATAAAGAGGAGATGAGTTAATTTACCAATGGTAGCTCAAACACTTTAAAGCTCTTAAATGAAAGCAATAAATGAAAAACCAATATTGGAGTGCAATTATAAGCTTTCATCAAGTGTAAAATGAAGTAAGAATGTGTATTTATAGTCCCAAAGCAATAAATGAAAAACCAATATTGGAGTGCAATTATAAGCTTTCATCAAGTGTAAAATGAAGTAAGAATGTGTATTTATAGTCCCAAATCATTTTAGACTATTTGAAACCTTTTTGGAACATTATACACTTTGTTCTAGGTAAAATAGCCGTTATTTTGTCTTTTTATATGAAGTAGAGTAACTCTGATCATTTAGCAAACTAATGAAATTTTTGGCAATAGTAGTAAACTAGTTAGCAAACTATAATTTTAGCAAAAACATTAGCAAACTAATATTTTAGCAAAAACATTAGCAAACTAATATTTTAGCAAACAAGTTAGCAAACTAATTTATCAAATGCCTGTTTCAAATTGTAATCTTTAAAAATCTAATTTAAACCTTAAGAGAAATATATATTCCAATAGCAATATCTAAGGTCATGATGAGAGAAAATTTTATAAAGTAATTGAAAGAAAAATTAATTTTGAGCTCTAATTGACTAAAACTTTCATCTATTATTTTTACACAAATCCTAAGACTCAATTCCTAACTCTATGACTTTCATACCTTCAACTTGAGTCTTAGCTTTCATAATCTTATTCTTTCTCAGCTTAGATTTATCTTGAGATGCCTTTGAGTGCCCTTCCTCCTTAGATGCAACTTCAAATATTCTTCATGAATAAGAGAAAGAATCTACACATCACTTGAAATTGAGTTAGATAGATTCTAGTTGAGTTTTGTTATCATCAAAATCAATGCTCATTTTGAGTTACACGGGGTCAACAATCTCCCCCTTTTTAATGATGACGAAACTCAATTGAATCATCAATCAAGAATAAATAAAAGTGTGCGTAAGTTTATGTATAACCAAGCATGTTGGTATGCAAAAATTACTCCCCCTAAATGTAACACCCCTCACCCGACTACAGTGTAGCCGAGCAAGGCGTGCTACATTCGGTGCTGGAGCACCCTAACTTACCTTACTTTATTTCTTTAAAAATTTTGTTCTCGTTATATTTAATATCGATTATTTTTCGACGGAGAAACTAACGGAGTTTCCCCTATTTTATTATCGTTTGATGTGTTTACTATTCACCTGTTTGAAAATTTCAATAATATTTTACAATAAAAATCTCATCAATTATTTTCATAACCATCTCATAATTCACATCTCATTTATATATCTCAATTTTATATTCATTTTCATGCATTATCTATATATTTCAAATCTGTCTTTAAATCCATACAATCTCATTCATGCTCAAATCACATAAGTAAAATTTTCAAATTTCATTAATTTACATAATTTCATAATTTACATGATATATAAATTAATTACATATGAAAAAGCTAATTTATTAATTTACATCACATTCCTATTAATTACCTGTTCATAATATACATTACAATATAATATCTAAGCATTTTATACAAAATATAAAATATAATCTATATGGGCCCTATCTACATGCATTGCTGAGGAGGTGACAACCTTGAATACTTCAGACACTTCTGCAGATCAGAACTCCCAAGATTCCCAGTCAAACGTCCATTGGGTTCTAGCTTCAGTACCTACGCGAAGGAAACAATTCCATCGCGCTAAGCATTGCTGCTTAGTGGTGCAATAATATAACAAGGAAATAATATACAAATAAAGATAGAAATAAAATATAATTCAAATAATTAAGATTTGTTTATACTTCACATGCGGTTTCTAAAATTTAATAAGTTTTATCCTAATTTAGTCTTCTTTGGAAGTGTTTATTTCGCCAATGTACAGTAATAATGTACATAGAAAAATGATCTAAAAATAATAAATTTATGTTTATATTATTATGTAAGTCACATTTGTAATATTTATGTATGTTATAATTTTCTTTGCTAATCTTTTAGCATTTTCTCAATACTTTCTAGGTTGTCTCAGTTTATTTTATAATAAGTAAATTTTAAGATCGGTCCAGTTTATTTCGATTCTTTCTAATAAATAACTATTCTAATTTATTTTAGGTCATCTTACTCATTTATTTAATTTCTAATATTTTTAATTACTAATATTCTCAACTTATTTCAATAAATTTCACTGCCCAAGTAACCTATGACAGGCTGACTAAACTGGATAACGGGTCGTTGGCACTGGACACCACTGCCTCGCCGTCATACCATGGGACGCAGAACGTCAACCACGTATGCAGTCAGTATGGCTAAAAAGCCATGATAACACATAATCGGGCATAAAAGCCATGAATGTTGGCATAAAGCCATGAATGCGGGCATAAAGCCATGAATGCGGGCATAAAGCCATGAATACGGGCACAAAGCCATGAATACAGACATAAAGTCTTTCGCAGTACTGCTAAAACAATACCCTATTAGCATGCCAAACTATCCAATCTGACACACATGTCTAGGCAATACAAGGGCACATAATATCATTAAATATTAATATATTGTGTTTTATGACTTCATTATTTCATGATAAATTTCATAATTTATACATTCATCATAATATTTATACATTCCTTACATCATTCATATTGATCACAATTCATAACAATGGTTTTCATATACCATTGTACTCAAAACGTTCTTCCTTTCCCTTATAAAGAAAACTAATGTTCCATTCATATTTTCATGTGATTCATTTATTCATTACAATATTTATATGGATTCATAACTCATACAAGGTGTTATTATCTTATTTGTAATGGAAACATAGATCCTAATGTAAAACTCATCCCATTTATACTCAACAATCCATCTAGGTTAATTTTATTTCATATTCAAGTGGTATCACTCATGTTTTATTAGACCTACTAGTAATGGGAATACAAATCTTAACTATATACTCACATAACTTAAATGTTCATTAAGTCATTTAGGTGAATTACTATTTCTATTCCAAGTAATCCATGAATGTTTCATGGATTCCAAATTTCATACCTTAATTTTCTCTACCAATTTTGTTATTATACTTTGTGTCTTTGTATTACTATTCACATTACTATTCACTCAAATTGTTGACTTTTTAATACATAATAAATTTATTGAACCTAAGTTCACCAAGATATCACATTTTGCATTTTATTTTTGTTGGTATTGATTTCCAATACCATTTCAAAGCTTATCTTATGTTATTCAAAATTTTTAGATTTCAGGGCCTACGCGTTTACTGTTCCATTAGTCATTTTTGTAGTGGGAATTTGGCAAAATGATCAACATGAAAGTTATTTCTTATTTTGTCTAGTTTAATTTCTTTTTTTAGATCACTCCATTTGGAGTTTTGTAGCTCAAGTTATGGTCATTTTACCATAACTGGCCGGAGTGACCTGTACCCAGATTTTCTGGGCAATTTGGTTCTGCCAGATTTGGTGACCTAAGTTTGGTTGGCAATTTGACTAGGTTATGCTCAGAATTTAAATTTGTGTTCTTCATGAAAGTTGTTGGTCTATATCTCAGCTTGTTGCTGGTAAAATTTCAGGTCAATTGGACATTTCTACATTGAGTTATGGCCAAATGACCAAATACTGTTCATTTGGTCATTTTGCCAAGGCAGACTGCAGGTCACCCGGATTAGGGCAAATTTTTGGTCCACTTGGTTTGGTTTTCTGGGCATAGTTTCTTCACCAAAGTTGTGCCATTATGTGTCTAGTTTCATGTCCAATTGGCTTTGCACCAATTGAACCTCTACAATTCAAGTTATTACTTCCCAAACCTACTGGACTCATGCCCAGTCCTGCAGGTCACCAAGGGCAGCCCATTCACTCAATTTCCTCATGTCACTCATTTCTAGACTAGAAATGGGCCTCCACCTTATTAATTTCTACATGTAACTTCATTAAATCAAAGTATGCTTAATCATTTTTCCTCTAAAATTTCTATCTCATGCAATATACATGTTACTAGAATGAATAGTGCACTCAGTGCACAATCAGCATCAGAAACAGGGTGCAAAAATAATCACCATAATTTATAGAAACAAGATTTCAAGACCATATTTTCTAGAAATCAACCTTCATATGTTTAACTCAATCTCCAATTGGAATCACATCAAAATCAGATCGGAAATTGCAGAACTAATTAAAAGGTGCAACCTGTCCGTAATCCAAGACATGCATGATAGTAGTAAGGAAATGCAAAAATATCAACCAGCAGCTACCACAATTAGCTCTTGGCCATAGCTACAAGGTTTTAGAGCATTCAATAAGCGTTTCAAGGACTCAAGAATCACATCATTTCGAGTTTTGTGGCTCTAGTTATTATTTATTGAAGGTGGCTGTCCTTGCAGGTGAAATCACAGTAATGAGTCCACATCCGAGCAATAAAATGTTTTGTCCTCAAACCCTAACCTAACATTAGAATCAGGTCTGCCATAAAACTACAAAGTTTTAGAACATTCCTTAAGGTTTCTTTTGACATAAAAATCACCCTGATCTGAGATCCCTGACCTAGTTATGAATTTTTAAAATTTACTGTTCACACATATACTGTACAGATTCCAGATTTTCACTCATCTATAATTTCCTATGGCACCTAGTTGTAGGATTTACTAATTTCTTTCATAAAACATAGAAATAACTATAAGTTAAAGCACTAACCTTTGTGTGTGTCAACCCAAGCTTAAAGAAAAATCTTTCTCTCCTTTTCTTTTGCTGCCTTAGGCTTGTTCTAGTTGCAAGAAGCAATTTTTGTGAAATCAACAGGTGATTTTATGGTGTGTTTACAAGGAACTTTTAGAGAGAAGTAAAAGCATCCATGGAGAATAGAGAGGGACAGAGTTTCGGCTGGTTGAAGAAGAAGGGCAGCAGATTGTTGTTTTTCATTTTAACTCATTTTATCCCTTTTAATTAGTTTATAAGGTGTATGTTACAATATGATTGGTGGAAGACTTTTAATGACACAATAATGATGCTATAATTTATATTTTATTTCATTTTCTTTTCTACTCATTTTCAATTAAATTTTTAACAATATTTATTCACATTTTAGATCATAATAATTATTTACTTAATTGGACAAGTCGGTCAAAAATCGTCTCTAAAGGCGAAATGATCAAAATGCCCTCCGTTTGGCTTAACGGGCCAAAATTGTCTGTACCTATTGAAAAATTTTTCTAAGCCTTTTATTGGCATTCTAATGCCATAAAAACCTCAATGACTCTTCTCTGAAGTCCCAAAAATTATTTTATGAATTTTCTCCCTGGTCTAGGGCTCCTAGTTGTGAGAACCACAACTTCTTACTAGGTTACCCATCGTTAGGGCACCGGCTCATTTAACTTGGTTGTATTTTATTTCTAAAATTTTTTCTTAATTTTCCTTATACTTATTTGAGTTATTTATGACTCCTCACTCTAGTCTAAATATTTTTTCAGACGTTCTAGCTGTTCAGACCGACACCGGTCACCAGAACAGTAGAATGTGCGGAATTGCTACAGTGAGGGTGTTACACTAAATGTATGCACACAAGTTAAAAAAAAAATAAAAGTATTAATAGCTATACAAAACTCCCCCTGAATTTATGCTACAAAACATATTCATAAGATATCCACAATTTCAATATGCAAAATATTAAACTTAATAGTTTGCACACATAAGTCACAATAGTTTGCATACACACTTCTAAAACATAAGTATACATCCATTTTCAAAATATAAGCACACATCCATTTTTACAAAACAAAAGCACACAAAACACACATCCATTCTCCCCCTTTTTGTCATCATTCAAAAAGGAAACAGGAGATATTAATCCAAAAAGAACCAAGTAAGCATAAACTGAAAAACAGTAGCAAACTAAAAAACCATCCAACAACAGTAGTAAACATATTAGTAAACTAAAAAAACATATCATTTTATAAACATTAAACCTTTTGCTCCTTCGAACAGCTTTGGAAGGCACTATCTTCTTCTTGGATGGTTTGGCAGCAGGTGGCTGAGAAACTTGGTCAGCAAAAGCATTATGAGAATCACGCTCCTATGATTCATCCTCATCAGATGGGCTTTGAAGAGTAGTAGCCAGAGTCTGATGTGGATTGGACACTGTAGACTTAACTTTTTTCTTACTCTTCTTAGCCTGAGAAGCTTCAACTATAGAAAGTTTAGGTGGAGTACTCTCCTGCTGATCCTTTAGATAATCTTCCTTCTTCTGTGTAGACTCAACTGCAGGTTCTGCAATTTGTTCACTCTCAAGTTCAACAGTAGGTTCAACTACAAGTTCTACAACCTGTTCACTATCATGCTCAACAACAGGTTCAACTATAGGTTTTGTAACATGTTCACTTTCATGCTCTACAGTAGCAGTAGACTCACTAAGCCCAGTGCCTCCACACTCAACATTACCATGATCAAATGCACTACCATCATGAGTAGAAGGAATATCTACGTGTGCATCAGTCTCAACTCTAGTTGCAAAATCAGTTCTGTCACACTTTATGTAATGATCGGGCTCCCACCACTAGAGAAATTGTCTGCTTTGGTCATAAGCCTCATAGTTTTGTCCCATAGCCCAGTGCCTCCACCGAACTTTGCCTACCGATAACCCATTAAATACATTATAAGGGATTTTAAAACAATTTTCTTACTTTTTGAAGGTGGTGAGCATTTTTAGTAGGAATTAAAAACTTTTATTTGAAGTTAAACCACATATCAAATTTTTAATCAATTT
Source organism: Hevea brasiliensis (assembly GCF_030052815.1). Classification (NCBI taxonomy): domain Eukaryota; kingdom Viridiplantae; phylum Streptophyta; class Magnoliopsida; order Malpighiales; family Euphorbiaceae; genus Hevea; species Hevea brasiliensis. The sequence goes on along the minus strand of NC_079498.1, from coordinate 96,524,622 downwards.
AAAGTTTCCGTAAATTTTATAAAAATTTCGGCAAAGTGCCGTCTATAATTGGGAAAAACCAGTTCTTCAAAACCTGTGAAAACACTCACAATGAAAACACTCCCAATGATTTCAAAACCGGTTCTTGTCTCAAAACTGCATTAACTTTTGATCTTGACCCTGACCCTGATGGCGATGCAGGTGCTGATGCTGTTCCTGATGCTGAGCCTGATCTTGATCTTGATCCTGATCCTATATTTATTTCTCAATAGAAGAGAATTAGGTTCTGCTTGAATCCATTTCTACGAAATATACTTCTTATGGGCAGAGTAAAACTATAATTGAATATACAATGAAAACCATGTCATGGAAACTATGCCTACATTTATGATTCCGAGCTTCACATCACATTCCAATGCGGTGAACTATGTAAAAAATTAATTCTATAAAAGAATTTGAATTCCGTAAAAGCACCATTTATCTGCAGTGTGAGTCAAATCTTTTTTGTACAAAAATCATATAGGTTGGGAAACAATAACAACTTCTTTGTTTCTGTATACAATTCTGTGATCAGGAGATGCATTTGCACTTGCTCTTGAATCTAGCATTTCCATCAAATTTCTGAACATCTAGTACAGGGTCAGACACCTCAATTTTCTCTATGAAAATTATGCTAACAGTAATAAAAATCTTAGGAAAGAAAGAGAGAGATGAAGCAAGGTTTTTGAATATTGCAGATAATTCAGTGATAAGAATATCTAGTTCATAGTCTATCCAGCTAATTATTGTTGATGAGAAGGGAGTCTTGTGAGTAAAATATCGGCAAGGGTTTGTGTCAAATTTGTAAAGTTTTCACTCAAATCTTGCTACTGTACATTTCTTGTTCCTGGCTTTATATTTTGATACACAAATATACATTTCTTTTTCCTTAGCTGGTTGTTTCTGAATAACAAAGCATTCTGTCATTCGATCATATCATATATACCAGAAAGAAGCCTATCCAATCATAAACAAAATCTAAATAATTTAAAAACAGATTGTGATCACTAGAATAGGCCATACATGCTTAACACTAACAAGAATAATCATTTATAATCAGCAACTCCAAACCATAGGATAAAGAGACTAATGGCGACTAAAACCTAAAATGTTTTCTTCAAGATGCACCAAACAATACCCCAAAAGCCATTGAAAAACGAAGATGAAGCCATTAAAAAGAAACCAAATTTTGATCAAAATCATCTTACGTAGAGAGAATGCACCAAAATTTATATTTTATAGGTAAAATGAAAGGAATGAAAACTCACCATAAGATGGTTCTTTATCATAAGATGCTTCTTTATCGCTAATGTTGCGCTGGAGCCTCTTCCTATTCAACAAACCAAAACAGGGACAATGACCCATTTCCAGAAACAAGGAACATCGATAATTGAACGTAGAAGGAAAAGAAAATGTGAGGGAGAAAATGAAAATTCTTTATAAGGTGTCACAGGGAGTGCAGTTGATAGCTAATGATTTCAGAGGAGAAATGAAGATGATCACGATGATGATGATCCATTGAGATATAGATATGTGACAAAAGGGATGAATAGAGAGTTTTAGGAAGGGGGTTTATATGTATATATGGTCCAGATTCTCTGCCAGTTTTCCTAGCAACCAAACAAGACTCTACCGTATACGGCTAGAATCTAGGTTTTGTCTTCTAATGTACGTACATGACGTCAACCCTTCCATTAATCATTAGAAATTTAGAATTTCTTTTTCTGGATCAATCTTTTTTTTAATTTAATAAAAAGTGGTATTAGGAAATTAATTTTTAGATTTATTCTCAAATAGAAATTAAATAATTAAGGCTAAATTAAAGTTTTGATTAATAAAATACAAAATAAATCTATTTATTAACTAGAATTCCCATTTAGTCACTTCTTTATTGGTAGCTTAATTAGATAAAGTTTAAATAGTTAGTGGATGGTGTTAAATATTTAAATTACTGAATTTCTTCCTCCATTCAAAATAAATAAAAAATAATTCTGAGAATAAGTTTATTTTTTAGCTTGGAATACTACTAATTAATCATAATAATAACAATAGTAAAAAAAAATAAGATTTATGGCAAGCTTAATGTGAATATATAATTACCTTGAAAGTGTTAAAAATAATTTAAAGAATTAAAGAAAGTCATCATACATCATTTAAATAGTAATGATAGAAATGGCAACGGAACATATCAAGAGTTTTCTTATGAAAACTTTTCTTTTTTCTTTTAATTTTATATTTAAATATATCATTATACAATATAAATTTATTTTTAAAAAAAATTATAAAATAGAAATATAAGTTTTATACGTAATCTTAATAATATATATATATATATAATTTTTTAATTTATAATATTTAAATGCTTTAATATGTAAAAATAAATTAATTTTTTAATAAAAATAATATATTATTATTTTAGCAGGAAAAAGTTCTCCCATCTCTGTTAACAAAACATGCTTCAATTTTGTTGAATTCCTTCTCTTCTTATATTGTAATTTATCTTAAAAATCTGAAACACACTACAATTAAAATAAAATTTTCTCAATTTGTCCATTACCATAAAAGGTAGAGTCCTCATGATATATGATAATTCTTTTATTTAATAATTTTCTTTTTCAATAATTTTAAAATATATATTAATTATAAACTTATTAAAAAGAAAATAATTGAATAAAAAAAAACACACACAAATAGAAAAAAAAAATTTATACACTTTTAAATAATTCTTTTTATTTTATTGATGCGCGTCGTTGGTAGTAATATTTTCAAGAGTATTTAACTGTACTTTTTTACTGTATTTTTTACAAAAAAGCTATTGACTTAATGTGTTATAAAAACTTTATTATAAATGGCGATTTTAAGATTAAATAAAGTTTTTTCTGTAGAATTTCTGACACACGTGTGTTTAAAAATTTTCTTCAAATTGGAGTTTTCTTTGTTATGAAACTTTTTATAAAACATCTTTTCTCAATAACATTTTATTAAGTAAACACTATTTTTAAAATTATTTCAATGATAAATTTTAATTGCTATCTTTAAGCTTATATGGTTATAACACTACAGTACTGTAATTTTATAATGTAACATAAAATTTTTAAACTTTTAAATTTTTATCTGATAAATAAAATCTCTCTAACTTTCCATTATTGATTTATTTGTTAATAACTCCCACACAATGTTTAATCAATATTTTTCTCTCCTCTTTTTATGCAAAGTGTAAAATTATTCTCTGTGCACGTGAAAAATTATTCTATCTATAGAGAGGAGAAGAATTCAATCTACATATGGCTTGAGAAAGATAAGAGAAATACAGATTAAACTCCATGATGGAACTATTCAGGTCAGCGTCTAACAGAAAAATCGATAATTAGAGGTTAGAGAAATTTTCTTGTGCAAAATATGAAAGTTGATGAAGTTTGATATTACATTTTTAAGTTAAGGGACTGTAATATTATAACTAAATAAGTTCAATGATGGTTGTTATAATTTATTCATAATTTTAGATACATACTTAGATTTGTAAATAATTTATTTTTTACATTTTTCTAATAATTAATTTAATGTTATGATTTTGAAATCCTATCAATCAATATATTTTGTCAATTTCATCATGATGGACACAACTCTTAATTACAAGATGCCCCAACAATAGCAACTTGTGAATCTCCTTCAGAAACCTCTACAGCATCACATGCAAAGCATGGACTTCTAATACTTTAGGATTAAGACCACATTTTCACCCAAAAGCTTTATTATTTTAAGTCTTCCATGATAAATAGGAAAAACTCATTAATTGTTAAAAGTCCATTTGATGAAAAGAACTTTTTTAAATATATTAGATAGATAATATTTAAAAAATGATTTAAAATTAAATTTGATAAATTTTACCTATAAAAACACTAAAATAACTAAATAATTATTTTTAAATTTTTACTACGTTTAAAATGATACTTGTTCCTTGAAAAACATTTTTAACCTTTGAAACCTCAAAGCCAAACAGCCACAAAGCTAAACTGAGAATTCTATTGATCATTACCTAAAAAATACAAACAACATTAGGTTACAGGAATATTAATCAAATATGGATAGTCAATTGCTGATTAATATTTCAGAAATAAAATGAAAATTTCTTTGCTTTACTTTCTATTCATCACTTAATTCTCTCTAATACATCAATAGTCTTGAACTGACTGCAGATAAGTTTCTATTGTGCTGTCTTGGGCGATTTTCAACTGAAACCTTTTCATTTGTTTCCCAAATGGAAATGCTGCAACTCTAGAAAATTATGCTCATATAATCAAAACAGTTTTCACTGTACTTTTCTTTGACTTACAGAAAGACCGAAGATGAGCCTCGTCAACTGTGCCAAAACCAGATAGTTTGATGCCAAATGCCATTAGCCTGCGGATGTCCCGTGGAATAGGGGATTGCCAAAGACCATCCCACCAAGCTGGAGGGAGAAGGGGTGTGAAAGCACATTGATTGGGCTGGTTCCTACAACTCAAAGGACCAGCAAATCTATTCCAAACATGTCCCCACCCAACCTGCAACTTTAAACCACCTGTTAACAAATTACTTTGGAAGCTGCTCAAGAATGAAAAACTTGAACCAGTAGAGTTTTCCCCTGCCAAAAGAAAAAGAAAATGCATTAGCTGCTACTGAAGCATTCCATAAAACAAATTCGCATATAAAACTGGAAGATAAGCAAGAAAATATCAATTATTTAGTGCATGTTATTTTATTTTGAATCGAACTGAAGTTTTCAAACAATGTTTTATGTTTACCACAATTTAACTATTAATTTAAAATCTGAATAGCAAATAATAGGAGAAATCAATGAAATACCTAGGTGGTTTGCTGCCGCCAATGCTGCAATTAATTGTGCATAGGTAGTCCCAACACGTCTCTGAGCACCAGAGACAACAGTATGTTTTGCACGTGATGCAAGAAAGAAGTCCACAAATGCAACCCATCTGGGTGCAGGGCCCCAATCCTTCACTCTAAAATCTAAACTGTGCGATAGGTTAACACTTTGAGAGATGTTTCCTTGGAAATGTTTATAATCAAAATAAAGAACCTGGAAAAAGCAAGTCATTCATAATTCAGAATGAGCAATCCCATGATCTTGGATCTGAAATCAACTCAAACTTAATTTTGAATCTAGAATAAAATTAACTCAATCAACATAAGTGGAGAATGTTATTGCATTGCCAATTAATATTACATTAAAATTTTAGTTAAAGAGAAAAGCATTAAGGTTTTGGTTGAACATGAACAATAATTTTCATTGCATGGGCAAATCATTGCTACTAACAGCATCATTTTGTACATCAAGTAAATTACCTCTGCAAATCCATTTATGTTTGGAAGAATACTTCTTATAAAAGATGGAGTATCTGATACTAAAACCACCCTAGGCCTTGATGTTTGGCGTAGATTACGCAAGGCTTTTTTGATGCAGTTCAATGCTGCCTGTGTGGCTCTCACTGACCTGAAATATAAGATGAAACTTTTTTTTTTTTTAAATGCCCATGAAAAGGTTAACATCTTCTTTCCATCTTTGCTTTTATCCCACAACACATCAAGCATATTTAACTCTTCTAAAGGATTTAGGGCCCTAACAAAGCATAAAGAATGGGAAAAGGAAAAAATAACAATGATCAAACTTGATGGATGAATCGGTGCAATTACCAGTGATCACTAGACCCAAATTATACAGAAAGGCTCAAATGCTTTTTGAGCCCCCAAAAAAATAGAGAAAAGATGCAAAAATTAACTATTATCTTCTTGATACTTGTATGGAACTTGCTAACAATATAATAACAATACCTGTTCATAAGCATCCGCATGTGCAATGATACATCAGGATCTGCCCCACCACCAAGAACCCTGTTGACTGCTTCCACAACATCTTCTGAAGGGGATACGAGAACTTTCATCAACTCCCCAAAAACATTAGGCCGAGATTGAAAATCTTCTGGCTTTCCAAATAAATCAGAAGCTGCATCTCTCATTTCACGGTATACGTTCTTCAAGAAAAATTGACAGGCCACAGCATCTGTTGTATTTTGAAACCTGCAGTTCTATAGTCATTAGTCAAACATAAGTGATGATGACAAGAATAACTCATATAAAAAATGTTCTCACTTTACCATATGATTGGTTGCTTCCACTTTCTCCAATTGCTGCAGAGGACATATGTTTTAGCTGGCTTCTCAAAGTCATCAATCCTCATTACCAGATGCCTTCCATAGTTCTTTACACAACCATTTTTTCGCCACAGGTGTTTGACTTTCTTCAATGTGAAAGAATGATTGCTATAAGAAATATAATTGCCAAAAGGATATTTGCCCCTGACAAGTAGAAGTGAAGCAATAATCAGTACTAATAAAAAAACCAGACATCTCCAAATTTTATAACTATTACATGCTCTGTTGTGCCATGGAGACCACCAATTTTGGAGGACATATCAAATATGTCTTCTTCCTACAATGTCAATGATGCATTCAAGAAAAACAAGATTTAGGGATTTTTTTATTTCATTTTTAATTATGAAATTCAGATTTTGCTTATACATTTCTATATAGTAAGTTCAAGTTTAGGTACTATTTAAGAATTTTAATAATCAATTTTGTTTGACCATACTAATACTATATATAGTATTTTTTTTTTAGAATTTTCCTAGTTTGGGATTCCCAATCCTAGTAAGTGTAGTATTAGTTCTCTATAATCACCCAAGTATTTCTTAGTTTTTTATAATGATATTTTTGAGTATTTGAGTATTTCTTCCCCTCTGCTGCTACAGTACCTGGGTAATGTTCACAGCACCAAGAATCTCCTATTTCTTTTTCTTTTTTCACTGTAACAAGCTCTGTTTCAATTTCCTAAATCATTCAAATTAATGTTTAATTGAGACATTGTCATGGTACACTATCCATGTGGTGTTACTGTTGGGCGCCATTTCTGAACTCCACAATACATCTTGGGCTTATCTAAGGGGCAATAGTGACAGAGAGTATGAAATGATGCTAGCAAGCAGATAATGCAAAATCCTAGTATTTGCTGAAAGTTATAATTATAATTCAAATGAAAAACAGAAAGGCTTGAGAAAGAACCAATATGCCTGGTCTGCCCAATTATCAGGGACCGGTTCAACATTATACTTAATGCCGCAGCATTTAAGATCTTGTACATTTCATTGCCAAAACCTGCCTCTGATGCCTTCCCAAAGACAAAGCCATGTTTGCAGAACTGCTCTGGAGGAAGATTTTGAATTCTTGAAGCACCTAAAACAGAACAAAAAATATGTCAGTCCCAATTCTCATAAGGTTTACCATAGGGAATAACCTTTCCATGAACCACAAAAACATGATAGACAAAGGTTTTATAATCAATGCACCAAGGTGCAAATGACAACTCTTCACGTAGTAAGTGCGAACCAAGATCTCAATGATGCAATTTTATCCTCAACAATGAAAAACAATTTCCAAAATAAGGCTAAAACAAAGCATTTCATACTCAATTGGACAATATATGAAATTTACTTCGTCACTTTTCCTCAATTTCTGTTAATAAAAAATTAATAACAACGTCATTTTGAGTCTCCTTCTCCCCTTTTTCTCTCGCCAAGTCTTGCATTTTCTCGGTAACCAAACAAAACGTAATTCAAATAAAAAAATTTAAAAAAAAAGTACCGTTCACAGCGAAGTGCTCCTGGATGATTCTTCTCACTCGTAGACTCTCCTTCCAGACGGCTCCCTTGAAACTCTCGCCCATTTCTTCAACCGTAGCGCACGATTTTAAACCTCCACTTCTCTGTTTATAAACATCCTTTACTTCAGAAATGGTGCCATTTCGTAAGGCAAAGCTTGAATTTAGACCTCCTCTCACTCCACCTCTATCATCTCCTTCTACCTCGAGACTCGAAAGAAAAACGGCGCCGTGAGAGGGTGGATCAACAGATCTCAGTATAAGCATGAGTAAGCCAAAGCCGGTGAAAACGGCAACCGCGACGGGGAATGACTGTATGGACACTCTCCTCCTCCTCCTGGATCCATGGTAATATCTCATTATTCTCTTCTTTTCCTGGGTCTCTGTAACTGGCGTTTATAAGAGACGTCTGTCTGGTGTAGAGACTAGAGCAGTGGAGTTTCTTGTCGGTGGAATTTCTTTGTCTCTTTTCTTGGCATGGAGAAAGTGGCAAGTTGGGCTTGGATGGCTGAGCCTTCGTCAAGCTGAGCTTCAGTTAAAGAAAAGACTCAGAGCTGGAAGCTCGGCTTGTTGAGCTTCCCCCTTTGACTCGTCATATTTAGGACTTGTTTAGATTAAGCTGTTTTATATTAAGTGTTTAGTAAAATTATATTTAATTATTACTGTTAATATATAAAATAACTAATAAAGGTATATATTATATAATTTATTTTATTATTTAAATAAATATAAAATTATAAATTTATTACATTATATTATTTATTTTATTATTAAATTAAATATATAATTATTAAATTAATATATTATATTATTTAAATAAATATATAATTATTAATCTTTTATATTATATCATTTATTTTATTATTGAACTAAGAAAATAATTATTTTTCTAAGATAATTAAATAATTTTAAAAATATAGATAAGATAATAAAATAATTATTATTGTTACTAGAAAAATTTATAATTAATTTTAAGTTTTTGGATATAAATAAATATTTTATATTTTATGTTATTAATGAAAAATATTTTAACAAAGTTGAAATATATTAATTAAAATATTAAAATTATAAATAAAAAAATAAAAATATTAATAATATTAATTTTCAAGTTAAATAAAAAAGGATAACATGGTCAAAATAAAAAATAAAACCATATCAGCTATCAGCTGATAAGAAACAGCTCTAAGGGCCTGTTTGGATTAACTGTTGAATACAACTTATAGCTGTTAGCTGATAACTGATAGCTAATGATAGCTGTTTTATATTAATTGTTTGGTAAAATTATATTTAGCTGTTGCTGTTAATATGTGAAATGACTAATAAGGGTATATATTATATAATTTATTTTATTATTTAAATAAATATAAAATTATAAATTTATTACATTATATTATTTATTTTATTATTAAATTAAATATATAATTATTAAATTAATATATTATATTATTTAAATAAATATATAATTATTAATCTTTTATATTATATCATTTATTTTATTATTGAACTAAGAAAATAATTATTTTTTTAAGATAATTAAATAATTTTAAAAATATAGATAAGATAATAAAATAATTATTATTGTTAATAGAAAATTTTATAATTAATGTTAAGTTTTTGGATATAAATAAATATTTTATATTTTATGTTATTAATAAAAAATATTTTAACAAAGTTGAAATACATTAATTAAAATATTAAAATTATAAATAAAAAAATAAAAATATTAATAATATTAATTTTCAAGTTAAATAAAAAAGGATAATATGGTCAAAATAAAAAATAAAACCAGATCAGCTATCGGCTGATGAGAAACAGCTCTAAAAATAGAGCTAATACAAACCGCAGCTGATGGATATCATATCGATTCTTCGCCATCAGCTCTACTTTTTTAAGCTTATCAAACACCACAATTTACCTGTTTGGGTGTCTATCGACTATCAGCCGAATCCAAACCAAACACGCCCTTAATAAAAACTTTTTCTTGTTCTCTAAAATTCCCTATTATTCTTTCTCTGCCAACGACTTTTGCTCCGGTTCCTCAGATCCACGTTTACAACAACAGGGTTGGCTGATTTAATATATATATTAAATTTAATTATAATAAATGTTAGATTTAATAATGGCTAGTGGAAATTCGATGAACATTATTTTAAGGTAAGTTTAGCAATATCATAGCTCAAGTTAGTTCTAAAGATAATTGCATGTTGTAATGTAAGATTATTTACACCATAATTTAGTTTTATTATTTTGAACTTAAATTAATTAATAAGTTTAAAATATAAAATTAAATTATTTAATTAAAATAATTCGATCTATAATTCAAACTAATGAAAAACATAAGGCATATTATAATAATTATTCTTAAAGAGAGGCAATTAAGGTGGTTACGTGGATTACGGAAGTAGTTACAAAATAATGGGATGCTACCTAGTCGTTTCCTAAGAATAAGTAGCAGTGATGGCTGAGGTGGCGAAAGCGATGCAAGGAGTGGTTGCGATTTTAGTGGGCAAGTAACAGAAGCAATGGTTATAATTGGATAAATCATATTTGTTCGCCGATTTTCACTTGATTCAAGTTCTTGGTCATCAAACAACTCAATTCTATAGATAGAGTATCAATAGAAAAGGAGTCCACATTAGCAATATAAAACCGGTCCCAAACCTACTCTATGTACACCCCTTGTTGCAATTGTATCTCCTCTTGCAAGTGCTGCATTTGTTGCTATTTTGATCATTCCTTTATCCACTTACTATCGTAAGAAGAGAAAAGACACGTTCCAGGCTCCAAGTTCCCTAGTCATTCACCGAAGAGATCCATCTGATTCAGATAACATGGTTAAGACTGTTGTTGCCATGAACACCAACGGAAGCACTTCAACATTAACAGGGAGTGGTTCTGCAAGCAGAAATAGTAGTGGCATCGGTGAGTCCGATGTCATCGAAGCAGGAAATATGGTCATATCAATTCAAGTTCTTCCAAACGTGACAAAGTATTTTTGCCCGGAGAATGAGCTTGGCCGTGGTGGCTTTGGAGTGGTTTATAAAGGGGAATTGGATGATGGCACAAAAATAGCAGTAAAAAGAATGGAGTCCGGTGTGATTAGCAGCAAAGCGTTGGATGAATTTCAGGCCGAGATTGCTGTTTTTTCAAAGGTCCGACATCGTCATTTAGTATCACATTTGGGTTATTCAATTGCAGGCAATGAGAGAATCCTTTTTTATGAGTATATGCCTCAAGGAGCTCTCAGTAAGCATCTTTTCCACTGGAAAAGCCTGAAATTGGAGCCTCTTTCTTGGAAGAGGAGGCTAAATATTGCCTTGGATGTTGCTAGAGGAATGGAATATCTTCATAATCTAGCTCACAGAAGCTTCATACATGGACATCTTAAATCATCAAATATCTTACTTGGTGATGATTTCAGGGCAAAAGTTTCAGATTTTGGACTGGTAAAACTTGCTCCTGAAGGGGAGAAATCCATGCTGAACAGGCTTGCTGCGACTTTTGGATACTTGGCGCCAGAATATGCTGGTAAGAATATTATTCTGCATTCTTTGGATCTGCTGCAGTTACAATGAAATAGCTTAAGTGATATACATTTTATGAAAAACTCTTAACTCTTTCCCTCTGAAATTTCTAATGACTTTTAATTTGGAGCTGAATGGTAGTTATCAATATCGTTGAATCCATGCAGGTTTATGGGGATCAAATATATAATGTGATAAGCATACTGCCTCATGAGAATTATTCTACTTGATGTCATGATTTTGGTATTGAAGTAACTGGAAATTTGCTTTTTTTTTTTCCTTATTGAAAATCATTAAAAGGTTTTATTTAGTTTTAATCACATGTTAAAACTTTTGGCAGTTCAGAAGAACTAAAAAAAAATTGATGTAATTTTAAAATTTGATTGCTGTGAAAATTTCATGCTTATAAGACATGTAATATTGATTAACAAATTGCAATTTTGGTATTTATTCAATAGAAAATGACATTGCTAGAAGAATTCACCCAACCAATTAACCAACTCTCTCAAAAGTTTTTGATTCAGAGGGAGATTCTTTCCTGCAATGCTAGTTTAGTATAAACTTGAACTTCTTTATTCTACTTGAACTATGCCATTATCCTGGTGACACTGATTTTCTCATGCTGATTTTTGTAGTGACAGGAAAAGTCACAACCAAGGTTGATGTCTTCAGTTTTGGGGTTGTGTTAATGGAGCTGCTGACTGGGTTGATGGCACGTGATGAGGACAGACCAGAGGAAAGTCAGTACTTAGCTGCATGGTTCGGGCATATCAAATCAGATAAGCAGAAACTTAGGGCTGCCATTGACCCTGCCCTTGAAGTCAAAGATGAAACATTTGAAATTTCCATCATTGCTGAACTTGCTGGGCACTGCACAGCAAGAAAGCCCAGCCAAAGGCCGGATATGAGCCATGCAGTGAATGTACTAGCCCCTCTTGTTGAAAAATGGAAACCATTGGATGATGATATCGAAGAATATTGCGGTATTGATTATAGGCTTCCACTTAAGCAGATGGTGAAAGGCTGGCGGGAAGCAGAAGGGAAAGATTTCATTTATGTGGACCTAGAAGACAGCAAGAGTAGTATCCCAGCAAGGCCAACAGGCTTTGCAGAGCCTTTCACTTCCGCAGATGGTCGGTAAAAGAGGTTTTTTCACTACCTTTTTCTATCGGGTGTTCTTTTGGTAGGTAGTATGGTCTGTTGCTTTTGTTTCTGAATTTAATGTCAATATGCTGTGCTGTCAATGCTTATATGGTGGATTGTGCATTCCAAACGTTTATGAGCTTTTATGTAGGCTTTGAATTTTTAGTTGGTGAGATTGCTATTGGTGATGTAGATAGAGAATAATGATAAATGCAAACTTCTTGTTTGATTATTTCCTTGTCCTTCCATAGAGGTTATTGCAGTCTGCCATTGTTGCTGAATTGAGTTCTCATTTGAGCTTTAGATGAGTTCAGTGTGTGCATTTGGCTCTTCTCAATGAGATATTGATTCCAATATCAATCCACTTCCAGTGGCCATTGCCAATGCCTGACCCAAAAACATCATAGGACCAAATGGTGGGTCCGTTTTTCATGTCCTTTTTCACTTTCCAGTTGCTGAAATGGAATGCTTTATGCTATTACTGTCACTGCACCTACATATATATAAAACAGATGCTGATAGGATTGATGTGAATTTCTGCTACAAAGACTAATGTATGTCTGATCCATGCTTGCCCATTTGGGTGGCTTCTTCTTCATTTAGGACAACTAGCGTGTTAGTTTCAGGGTTTTGGTCTCATTAGGGTGACAAATTATGCTTCTTCTGACCAATCAAAAGCAATAATATGGCCAATAAATGGCGGGTTGTGCTGTATGGTGATTGAGATTGTTTGTTTAGAGCCTCAAAAATTGCTCACGTCTCCCTACATCTTAACAGATATTAATTCTTAACAGAATTAGGGAATAATTCTGAACAAACTTAACAGGTGTATGAAACAATGATAGTATTTTCTAAATAATCAGCTTCACATATAAATCAGGGTTGGGTTAATTGGCAAGTAAATTTACTTATTGATCCCAACAAAACTCTTTGCTAAGACTTGCAATGGCGAATCTAATTCTACACTTTCTTTTTTTTTTTTTTTTGACAAAGAAATCAAATTCTACACTTGAGGGGCGAATCTCTTGGCTTATGAAATTTTATATTGGCAAAAAGCCCTTTTAAGCCATAATTACTTTGAGAGTTAAATAAGTTTTTATCAATTATAACAATTATTTTTTGAGTCAAATAAGTTTTTGTCAATTTAATTTATCATTTTAAGCCATTGATAATTAATTTTAGAGCCAAATAAGCTCTTATCAATTTAGTTGATTTTTTAAGCTCTTAACAATTACTATTTGAGTCAAATAAGTTTTTGTCAATTTAATTTATCCCTTTAAGCCATTCTTTTAAGCTATTGACAATTCAAATAAGTTTTGTCAATTTAATTGATACATTTAAGTTCCTATGAATTGAAAATTCACTTTTACAAGCCCCCACTTGACGTAGTGTATATTCCATTAAACGTGAGTCCAGGTGCTCAATGCCACTGGGCCATGCAGCTCTTAAAACTCCTCTTCTACATTCAGTACGTGACAATGCTGAAAAGCACTAAATTCAGCATAACGCCCATATTTTCATTCATTTGTATCCTATTAATAGAATTAAGTCACAAAGGAAGAAAGAGAAAGAGTGCTCTGAGGTTATGTAACAAAAATGAATGTCAATTAAATGTTAGGTAAGTGCATTTTGACTTAAATTTTTAACGTTTTGACTCTAAATGTAATTGTAAAGACTTAAATGTATCAACTAAATTAACAAAGGCTTGTTTAACTCTATTAATAATTGTCAGGAGTTTAAATAGGTATAAGAGCTTATTTAACTCTTAGAGTAATTATTAGGAGTTCAAATAAATCAATTAAATTAATAAGAGCTTATTTAACTCTAAAAATAATTGTGCTCTTTAATTTTCAATACTAGTTTACAATTATATGCAAACTAGTCCAAAACTCACGCGTTGCGTTGCGGGGGAATTAATATGCATTAATTTTTAAAAAAATTATATAGGATAAAATATAATAATTTTTAAATTATTTGACATTTGAAATAAATTAAAAAATTTTATTTAAAATATATAATTTAAATAAAAAGAGTAGAGTACTGTAAGGAAACTTCTGGATTTCTTATATATATTGTTGAAAAATATAAAGAATAAATATAACACTATTTTAAAAACCTTTGTTACTTCATGTCTTTAACTATCTTTATAGTTTTTTTTTCCTGCATTTACTTTTTTTTTCAAAATAATAATTGCTAAATTCTAAATAACAAAGATATATATATATATATATATATATATATATATATATATATATATATATATAGAAAAACTATGTTGAAAATGCCAAACAATTAATATGATTTAAAGATACCATACTACTCCTTTAGTATATGTTAAATAATTGAACTATATACAGACACATGCATGCAAGTGATACAATTGCTAACTTATCCAAACAGAATTTGCATAATGTTGCTTAGTTGATAGCCTTGTTGATGTATTTGTCAGCTTCCCTCCAAATTAATACTATTTCTTATTGAGATGTAACACATACTTAATTAGTTGTTCTTGCTTTGGTCTTGATTGTATCCTTCATCTTTGCCCCTTTTTTTCACTTAGCATGTCATGACTTAGGCCAAATATATTGGGGAGGTCAATCTAACCGAATTTAGGTTGGTTGTACCCATGCTAAATTTTTCCTGGTTATTATTATGAAAAAAATTTTTTGCTTATAAAAAAAATTCAGAAACAACAAATCAAGTTGGAAGATTTTGTCTCAACCCCACCTGACATGCCTCTTCTGGAAATCACTTGCCATTATGAGGCCCCTTCAACAGGAAAGCAGAAAAGATGTCTGCTTTAATGAGTTCTCAACAAAATGTGATTATAATATCTGTTTATGAACAAATCCAACCAATGCAGGCCTATGAACGTAACCAGGCAATGCAAATGCCATCCAATTTTCACTTTCAGCAGGTTTTCTTTATATTATATTATGTACTTTAAATTTTCTAAGTAAATGGGGAAAAAAAAGGTGTTAATCTATTAACTTTGTTAATAACATAATGCCTCACTACTTCGCAATCCAGAATGAGAACAGAGCATAACAAATATCCTACGATCAATTTTGAAGAAAAAGAATTGCATCTATGGTTACCTGGTCCTGGAGGCAATGCAAATGAAAGTGAGATTGCCAAGAGTAATAATATTAAAATATCTCCATTTCTAATGACGCTTAACTTTTCATCCAATAGGTGGCATCCATAGAATTTTTAAGCAAATCTTTATAAATATTTCCCATCTTATAGCTACCATATACTATAACATAGGATTTCAAAAGTCCCCGACAATCAAAACGCAATTTGCAACACACTACAGCTAAAGGGTTGGGAGGGTTTGTACTTAAAGGATTACCAAGTAAGAGAAGAGAAGCCATTGAAACTAAAACAGAGGAATGAGGGAGACAAAAGATAAAAGAAAATGAATGTTAAGTCCCCCCAATGAAAAAAAAAAAAAAAAATCACATGCATGAATCAAAAACCTGGTTAAGCTTATTGGTAGAATCTCAATCTAACCATAGTTTGAGCATGTGAACGGAACCCAAAAAGCAAAAAGAAAAGAATAAACTTCACTATCTGATAAAAGAGTCAAGCGAGAAGCTAGTTCCATGATTTTCAATGTTTATGTATGAGTTAAAACAGAATGGTGTGCTATCAACCTTGGTATTGATGGCTACAAGTGTTATCCAACATAGCCATATTCTTGGAATTCATTCTGCAAACTCAAGCTTCCAGCAGAGAAAGAACTAAATGAGAAAAGCATTTAAAGGAGGAATTTTTATGGTGCAGCTGTTACTGCTTACACATACAGCATCCTCACCATATATCATATATATATATTTATTTGGAATTATGTACTGGCATGTGTTCATCTTCATCGGATGCTGTTTTCGTATCAAAGTTAGACATGGATATCCATTTCCAATAACTTCAATGTGCAGGATTGTGAAGGGCCCTGGGGATTTTTCGCTTTTATATGTTGACACTTGCGGGCAACAGATTTGTCAACTTCGATGTTACCTTATGCAGTCTATTTCTGTATCTTCGAATTGATGCCATATTCTATGAACTACATATAATTAAAATTTATACAACTAATAATACAAAATCATCTGCATAATCTGAAAGGAAAAAATAACACAAATATTAGATTGCTTACAAGCCAAGGACACAGCAAGTGACTTCCTGGTCTTTATCGAGGCATTTCTCTGGATTTGGATCCCTTCTTACACTGAGAAACACCACATTCATTCTCCTTTAAGCATCCCATTGATATGTGCTTTGATGACTCTAACAGCCAAAAGGCTTAAAGATTATTAAAGGAGAGAATAGGAATCATTGTAACTGAAGCAGAGCAATGAGGGGGGCAGAGCAAAAGAAGCAGGCAGAATTATAACGGAAGGAAAGGCATGATGCTTAGAAGAAGCTACGAAATAGTGCTTAGAACATAGAAAGGTGGAGAATTGAATTTTCTCCATATAAGCTGCCACATGGCAAAATAATGGGATAAACACTTTGGCAATATTATGTTAATTTATTTCAAAGATCAGCTTCATAGTATTTATATAGATAGATATAGATATTTACTTTTTTTTAATTAAATCAGCTCTTTAATTTGTTGCCGTGTCTGTACTTGGTTGTGCTTGGTTGTTCATGCCCTTGCTAGGGTTTTGTGTTGTTCCAAAATAGTCCAAGAGGGGGGTGAATTGGACTTCAACAAATTTTCGGTCCTTGCTTGTAGCCTAATGAAAAATTATAGTTTTGTTCAATTAGGTTCTCCTAGATATAGTGAAAGTGATATGTGTTTCAAGAACGTGTCCCTAAATTGCAATTCAAGCCTCAATTAATATTTATATCAATTTTTGACATAACATGCATCACAAAATATTCAACTAATTTCTCAACCTACTCAATATATCTTCAAGTATTTCAACTCAATCTATTCAATCAACATTCAATATCATGCATAGAAATTAAATTACACAAAAGTAAAGAGATTAAGGTTAGAGAAATCAAACACAATGATTTTTATAGTGGTTCAGTTTAACTAGCCTACATTCACTCTCTCAAAGAACCCTCTTTGAGTCTTCACTCCACTATTTGCTCTTTTAAAGGCAAGAGACCAAAAAGCCCTTTACAACTTTTTCAACACCAAGCTTTTACCAAGGTAGCTTGAACCCTTAACAAGTGCTATCTCAAGCACTCACACTCATAAGCTTCAATAGGTGCTTGTACAACCTCTCTTAAATGCAATTTTATATTTTAACACTCACTCTCACTCAATATAAATCAAACTACAAAGAGGAGATGAGTTAATTTGCCAATGGTAGCTGAAACACTTTAAAGTTCTTAAATGAAAGCAATAAATGAAAAACCAATATTGGAGTGCAATTATAAGCTTTCATCAAGTGTAAAATGAAGTAAAGAATGTGTATTTATAGTCCCAAATCATTTTAGACTGTTTGAAACCTTTTTGTAACATTATACACTCTGTTCTAGGTAAAATAGCCATTATTTTGTCTTTTCGTATGAAGTAGAGTAACTCTGATCATTTAGCAAACTAATGAAATTTTTGGCAACAGTAGTAAACTAGTTAGCAAACTATATTTTAGCAAAAACATTAGCAAACTAATATTTTAGCAAACAAGTTAGCAAACTAATTTATCAAATGCCTGTTTCAAATTGTAATATTTAAAAATCTAATTTAGACCTTAAGAGAAATATATATTCCAATAGCAATATCCAAGGTCATGATGAGAGAAAATTTTATAAAGTAATTGAAAGAAAAATTAATTTTGAGCTCTAATTGACTAAAACTTTCATCTATTATTTTTACACAAATCCTAAGACTCAATTCCTAACTCTATGATTTTCATACCTTCAACTTGAGTCTTAGCTTTCATAATCTTGTTCTTTCTCAACTTAGATTCATCTTGAGATGCCTTTGAGTGCCCTTCCTCCTTAGATGCAACTTCAAAGATTCTTCATGAATAAGAGAAAGAATCTACACATCACTTGAAATTGAGTTAGATAGATTCTAGTTGAGTTTTGTTATCATCAAAATCAATGCTCATTTTGAGCTACATGGGGTCAACAATCTCCCCCTTTTTAATGATGACGAAACTCAATTAAATCATCAATCAAGAATAAATAAAAGTGTGCGTAAGTTTATGTATAACCAAGCATGTTAGTATGCAGAAATTACTCCCCCTAAATGTATGCACACAAGTTAAAAAAAATAAAAATATTAATAGCTATACAAAACTTCCCCTGAATTTATGCTACAAAACATATTCATAAGATATCCACAATTTCAATATGCAAAATATTAAACTTAATAGTTTGCACACATAAGTCACAATAGTTTGCATACACACTTCTAAAACATAAGTATACATCCATTTTCAAAATATAAGCACACATCCATTTTTACAAAACAAAAGCACACAAAGCACACATCCATTCTCCCCCTTTTTGTCATCATCCAAAAAGGAAACAGGAGATATTAATCCAAAAAGAACCAAGCATAAATTGAAAAACAGTAGCAAACTGAAAAACCATCCAACAATAGTAGTAAACATATTAGTAAACTAAAAAAATAGATCATTTTATAAACATTAAACCTTTTGCTCCTTCGAATAGCTTTGGAAGGCACTATCTTCTTCTTGGAGGGTTTGGCAGCAGGTGGCTAAGAAACTTGGTCAGCAAAAGCGTTATGAGAATCACGCTCCTGTGATTCATCCTCATCAGATGGGCTTTGAAGAGCAGTAGCCAGAGTCTGATATGGATTGGACACTGTAGACTTAACTTTTTTCTTACTCTTCTTAGCCTGAGAAGCTTCAACTATAGAAAGTTTAGGTGGAGTACTCTCCTGCTGATCCTTTAGATAATCTTCCTTCTTCTGTGTAGACTCAACTGCAGGTTCTGCAATTTGTTCACTCTCAAGTTCAACAGTAGGTTCAACTACAAGTTCTACAACCTCTTCACTATCATGCTCAACAACAGGTTCAACTATAGGTTTTGTAACATGTTCACTTTCATGCTCTACAGTAGCAGTAGACTCACCAAGCCCAGTGCCTCCACACTTAACATTACCATGATCAAATGCACTACCATCATGAGTAGAAGGAATGTCTACGTGTGCATCAGTCTTAACTCTAGTTGCAAAATCAGTTCTGTCGCACTTTATGTAACGATCGGGCTCCCACCACTAGAGAAATTGTCTGCTTTGGCCATAAGCCTCATGATTTTGTCCCATAGCCCAGTGCCTCCACCAAACTTCGCCTACCGATAACCCATTAAATACATTATAAGGGATTTTAAAACAATTTTCTTACTTTATGAAGGTGGTGAGCATTTTTAGTAGGAATTAAAAACTTTTATTTGAAGTTAAACCACATATCAAATTTTTAATCAATTTAAAGTTTTCGCAAATTTTATAAAAATTTCGGCAGAGTGCCGTCTATAATTGGGAAAAACCAGTTCTTCAAAACCTGTAAAAACACTCCCAATGATTTCATTTCTCAACCCCCAACCGCCAATATATTCTCAAATCAATACAATTCAATCAAGTTTCAATTCAAAATTCACAACTCAAATTTTTTTTCAAAATAATTTGATAAACTCATAAACATTTCATTAAATTAAATTTACATATATAATTTAATTTACAGACATAAAAATCCAAAAGATAATATTATTACAATTTACTGTACAGCTGCTCAATGTTACATTAATACATACGACTCTAAACTATTTACATCAAAATAATTACAAGGGTATCGATAAATACCAGTACAAAAATCTCCAAAACCGTGCTCCTCTCTTATTGTAGCAGCTCACTCTACTGCTATGTCCTTTTATCTATCTGCGACAGCAAAGGAAGCTATCGCTGAGTATAAATTTACTCAGTGGTGCATAATAAAACTTAAAATACTGTAAATAAAACATGCATTGGCAAGTCATAATTAAAACCTTTTACAATTATGTTTCACAATTTCAAATCATATTTTAAATATTTCACAAACGCTTAATATAAAACATTCATTGACAAATCACAATTTAAATATTTCATAATTTTATCTCACAATTTTCAAAGTTCATTATAACACAAATTTAGTCAAATAATTTAAGAAACACAGTGTTGCCAATCAATAACACAACTTAGGTCATGACACAAAATTTCCAAATATGCCTTGTTGTACACCACGACAAGGCAAACTCAACCCACTAATCGAAATCAATGAGGGAGGTGGCTAGCTAGCTAATGAGTACTCATCCAAACTCACCTCAGATTAGCAAACCAGAGAGGGAGGAAAATGATCAAATATCAAACTCAACTCCACAAGTGGAGGAGGAACATAGTAATATTGCCATGCCAAGTGTAAATCAAAAATAATTTAAAACTAGAATGTTCAATTATAATTAATACAACAATCAAACAAACTTCATTTCAAATCTCCATTTCTAAAGTAGGAAACACATAAATTTTCAAATAAAATTCCCAAGGCCAAAACCAAATTTAAAACCATATTGTTCAAATATTTCATACAACTCAATAAATAATTTTCATTCCAAATTTCAATTGTAAAATAGACAACACAACATTCTCGAAAATTCATAATGAACAAAACACATTCACAATGTATAACAAATCAATTTTCAATGTGAAAACTATAATTTAAAAGAAATTTTGTGCACAAACCTCGTAATTAGTCTTTCCTTATTTCACTCATGTCGATTCCCTTCCTCAGAATGCCCATTTTCTACTGAAGTACACAATTAAGATGTCTCAATATTTATCCAAAATTTTAGCAATTGAAATTTGCATTTAAACTTTGCTTATATAATCCCATAAATTGAGTTCTTTGTGTTCTTGATTATGGTGGTTACTATTCATTTGACCGTTTGGTCAAAATGTTGACTTTTCCACACTAAATAGGTATACAAATTCTCATTACACCCACATACCATATTTTGAGTACCTAATTTGTTGGTCTTGCCATTTCAATTTCTAAGTCTCCTAAGAGAAAATTCAATTTTTCAATTTTAGTGCCATGTATTGCACTGTTCCATTGGTCTAGTTATTATGGAAATTTGGCTAAGTGTTCTTCATCAAATTTGTTCCTTATTGTCTTATCTTTAATTCTATTTTTGAATCACTCCATTTGGAGTTTTTTAGCTCAAGATGTAGCCATTTTCCTTAGGCTAGCCGGATTGGTATTACCCAGAATTTCTGAGTACTTTATTGGTTATGGCAGTTTTGGATAACTAAATTTGGGTGGAAATTTCACTTGGTTATGGGTAGAATTTGGGTTAGTGTTCTTCATGAGAGTTGTAGTGCTATGTCATACCTTTCCAATGCCACAAAAATCAGGTCATTTGGACCTGTCTAGCCCAAGTTATGTCCAAATGAACAAACACTGTTCATTTGATCATTTTTGTACAGTGGTAGTGCACATTACCCAGATTTGACCTAATTGTTCACTATCTAAGTGTCACTTTCTGGGCATAGTTTCTAAATGAAAATTGTCTCTTTATGTGTCTAATTTCATTCCCAATTGGCCTCACACCAATTGGGTTAGCAAAATTTCAATTTTGATCTCTCAAATGGACCTAGGTCAACTGCCAGATTGGGACCCTTCACTAATCCGAATTGCACTTCATTTTCACTCATTCAAACACATTCCAAATGACTCAAAATGACCATTTCAAACCTCAATTAAGGTCATTTGCATCAATTGACCATTTTCGACAATTTTTCCCCTAAATCCTAAGGGCCAAGAACCCTAATTATATAATTCATGCAATTAATGAGATTAAAGTGCAAATTCAACATCTATACACTTAGTTACACTTCTAGACCCCTTTAATTTCATCAAACTCAACCAATTTCAACTCCCCCAAAGGCTGGCCGAATTTTACAATTAGTCTCACAAGTTGGTTTTGTTTCATTTTTCTACAATTTCTAGATTAACTCATGCATATAAACATAATTCTAAAGAAAAATTTAGTGGTTAATTACTAACCGTGAATTAAGCTTCTCCAACCTCTTATTTTCTCAATTTTCTCCTCTTCTTCCTTCTTCACTCTTCTTGTCTAGTGGTAATAGCAAGGTTTGTTTAAAAATTTGGGGGATTTTATGGCTAATTTGAGGGTTTGAAAAGCTTGAAATCAAGCTTTAATGGAGGACAAAAAAAAAACAAGAGAGAGAGAATGGAGATGGTGCCGTCGATGAGGTTGAAGGAAATGAAAATTAGTTTTTCAATTTCATGTTTTTATGTCTTATTTTTGACTTAGTCAAATTATAATTAAATAATTTTTATTTATGATGTCATGGGTGAAGTCACAACATGATGTCATTAATTCCATTTTCTTTTCTTTTTCTTTTTCCTTTATTTTTTCATTCTTCTTTAATTTAATTATACATTCTGAAATTTTCATTTCTTCGTTTTATTAGACAGTTAGGTCAGGAGTCACCTCTAGGAGGTGAATTGACCAATTTGCCCCTCACCAAATTGATCCGGTTTATAAATAATTTGATATTTCTTTCGGAGTCCTAACTTAATTATTCGATCTACTTCTCAGCTCTTTTCCATGATTTTTTCTTTTTCACTAGCTTCACAATAGTCTTTAGGACCGTGGCATCACAATTTCCCCTTTAAAATTAGGGTTAGGATTGACCTCGCAGTCACTTCCCGGGAAGGTCACCCATCGCTGTGACCATCGGCTCATTTAATTTTTTATGCTTTGTATTTTTTACTTAGACTTAACTATCTAGTAATTAATATTTATTTTCATTAAGAGCTTTTCTAGATGTCTTAAATATAGTTCTAATCCTCTTAATTGTTCGGACCGACACCGGTCACCGGAACAGTAAATTATACATAGCTATGCATATAGGGGTGTTACAATTTTCCCCCCCTTCAAAGAAATTTTGTCCGCGAAATTTTACTCAATATCCATCCTAAAATAGTCATACGTTTATTTTCTCATGTCTTTCATATATTTTCATGTAGCTTCATAATCTAAATAATGGTCCATAACACCTTAACCAAATATATACATTTATTTCTCAACTGTTTAACCTCATGTACTAAGATCTTTATGAGTTTCCCCATCACACGTTGAATTTAAATTCATTTCACCTTTTTAAAGGTAAGCAATTTTGTGTGCTAATGAATCCACTCTTTCTAGTATCTTGTGTGGTCCTAAGGCGTGAGAACTTAGTTTTTCTCCTTTCTATATAATCGTATAATCTTCTTTCCTTTAAGTTTGTATAAGACATTTAACAATTGTATAAGACTTTTAACAATCTAATACAGCGTTTAATTTGTTTGTATAACACTAATCTTCTCTTACTATCGTTCTGTCTAATATTTTAATTCATGTTTCCTTATTGCATGACCATTGTAGTCATATTAGAATTATTTATCTAATCATAGGTCCTTTGACCATTTTAGTCAACAATCTTGCTAATTTTCGTAACATTTTTTTGTTACATCTGAACCAACTGTTCAAATTTTTACTTCCATAACTCTTTTATCTATCGCTATTCAATAATTTATCGTATTCTAGGAGATGTCTCTCGCTAGAAAATTCTTCCAAAACTAATTTCAAAAAGACTAGTCACTAACATATTAAAATTTATTTTTATACAAGAGACGGCAGGAAGGCAAGCAATGTGGCATTAACATAAAAGTGTGCAGACCCCGGGTCAAACAATACACACACACACACACACACATATATATATATATATATATATATATATATATATATATATATATATATATATATATATATATATCTTAGTTAAAAATTGAGAAATTAGGTAATACAACATTAGAAGTCTCATCCTCTTCCCTCTGCCACATAGTGTATACTCTAGCTGGAACATTACCTTGTTCTGACTGATTCACAGTACTCTGACTTCCAGGTGTACTACCCCTACCTGTACCTCTACCTCTACCTCTACTAACAGATGGTGAACTCTTTGGGGTAGAAACTTGGGTTGATCCTTCTAACGTAGTAAATGATCCAGAACGATGTGGACTTACACAATCCTTAGCAAAATGACCAGTCCCTCCACAATTAAAACATGCTCCTAGGGCTCAATAACATACCCCACTATGTGATTTACCACAAGTTTCACAAAGTCAATCCGACAACATATTTCTGGGTGTCTGCCGAGTTTACTGATCGGATCGGGGTGGTTTTTGTCCAGAAGATCTACCTCTACCCGATTCGCATGAGCTAGATCCTCCAAAATGTTTTCTCTTCCCTAAACTACTTTCTGTAGCCTGACCAGTAGCTTTTTCTGTTTTCTCTTTCTCTTGTGTGCTCTTTTTAACTAATCCTTCTAACTCAATCCTTTCAAGTTCCAAAGCTTGTGAAATCAATTCAGAAAAATTCTAGTGTCGGAATCCCACCACTTGCATTCTCAAAGTAGGCCTCAACCCGACCTCAAATCTCTTGCACTAGTCTTTGGGGGTGGTGACCAAGCTTCCGGCATAGTGGCTTAGTCGGGAGAAATCCCACTCATACTCTGCTATAGTTCTGTCCCCTTGCTTTAGACTTAAAAAATCTTACAGTTTCATATCTATATAAGTGTCGGAGACCCATTTCTGCCTGAACTCTCTCAGA
This sequence comes from Hevea brasiliensis, assembly GCF_030052815.1. NCBI lineage: Eukaryota > Viridiplantae > Streptophyta > Magnoliopsida > Malpighiales > Euphorbiaceae > Hevea > Hevea brasiliensis. The sequence continues at coordinate 96,499,582 of NC_079498.1, read as the reverse complement.
AAGTCTGCCCAAGTGAGGACTGGTGGCTCAACCAGGATATGGGGGATGGTCTTCCACCATTCATATGCATCCCCTTGCAGAAGTGAAACTGAATATTCAAATTTTAATTCTTCAGCACATTGCAATTTTCTAAAAACCCGTTCCATTCTCTCTAACCACTGCTCAGCTTCTAATGGATCCATAGTTCCTTTAAACTTGGTAGCCCCAAACTTCATCAATTTCTCATACTGCCAAGTTGGGGGCTGTGGTTGTGCTATAGGGGCTTGTGTCTGGGCTGGGGTTGGCAGATTCCCAACAATTTGTTGAAACAGTGCAACCATTTGCTGTGCAAACTGAGCAGAAAACTGCGGTGCTTGAGGAGGAGCTGGAGTGGCTGACCCACTCACATTCTGGAGTGTTGGAGCTTCCCCTTATGCCTCAGCCTCAACAGACTATTCTACGGAATGATCTCCTTCTTCCATTCTGATTCCAAAAATTTTCTACTCCCTGATAACAAACACAAGGAGGTTGACCTCCGTTAGTGGATATTCATGATGTAAATATGTCATATGTATCAATTAAGAACACTTGAGCAGTTGTACTTATCAAAGGAAATATTCACATGCATAGTCAAAATTCATTTCAAAACCATGCTCTGATACTACTAAAACATGTCACACCTTACCCCTCTATAAGGCATAACATGATCCCGTAGTATACTTAATGAATTACCAAACTTCGCGTACCGATAACCCATTAAATACACTATAAGGGATTTTAAAATTATTTTCTTACTTTTTGAAGGTGGTGAGCATTTTTAGTAGGAATTAAAAACTTTTATTTGAAGTTAAACCACATATCAAATTTTTAATCAATTTAAAGTTTTCGCAAATTTTATAAAAATTTTGGCAAATTGTCGTCTATGATTGGGAGAAACCAGTTCTTCAAAACCTGTGAGAACACTCCCAATGATTTCATTTCTCAGCCCCCAACCTCCAATATATTCTCAAATCAATACAATTCAACCAAGTTTAAATTCAAAATTCACAACTCAAAATTTTTTTCAAAATAATTCGATAAACTCATAAACATTGCATTAAATTAAATTTACATATACAATTTAATTTACAGACATAAAAATCCAAGAGATAATATTATTACAATTTACTGTACAACTGCTCAATGTTACATTAATACATATGACTCTAAACTATTTACATCAAAATAATTACAAGGGTATCAATAAATACCCGTACAAAAATCTCCAAAACTGTGCTCCTCTCTTACTGTAGCAGCTCACTCTGCTGCTATATCCTTTTCCTTATCTACGACAGCAAAGGAAGCTATCGCTGAGTATAAATTTACTCAGTAGTACACAATAAAACTTAAAATACTGTAAATAAAACATGCATTGGCAAATCATAATTCAAACATTTTACAATTATGTTTCACAATTTCAAATCATATTTTAAGTATTTCACAAACGCTTAATATAAAACATTCATTGACAAATCACAATTCAAATATTTCACAATTTCATCTCACAATTTCCAAAGCTCATTATAACACAAATTTAGTCAAATAATTTAATAAACACAGTGTTGTCAATCAATAACACAACTTAGGTCATGAGACAAAATTTCCAAACATGTCTTTTTATACACCACGACAAGGCAAACTCACCCCACTAATTGAAATCAATGAGGGAGGTGGCTAGCTAGCTAATGAGTACTCATCCAAACTCACCTCAGACTGGCAAGCCAAAGAGGGAGGAAAATGATCAAATATCAAACTTAACCCCACAAGTGGAGGAGGAACATAGCAATATTGCCATACCAAGTGTGAATAAAAAATAATTTAAAACTAGAATGTTCAATTATAATTGATACAACAATCAAACAAACTTCATTTCAAATCTCCATTTCTAAAATAGGCAACACATAAATTTTCAAATAAAATTTCCAAGGCCAAAACCAAATTCAAAACCATATTGTTCAAATATTTCATACAAATCAATAAATAATTTTCATTTCAAATTTTCATTGTAAAATAGATAACACAATATTCTCAAAATTTATAATGAACAAAACACATTCACAATGTATAACAAATCAATTTTCAATGTGAAAACTATAATTTAAAAGAAATTTTGTATACAAACCTCGTAATTAGTCTTTCCTTATTTCACTCCTGTCGATTCCCTTTCTCAGAATGCCCTTTTTTCACTAAAGCGCACAATTAAAATGTTTCAACATTGATCCAAAATTTTAGCAATTGAAATTTTCATTTAAACTTTATTTATATAATCCCATAAATTGAGTTCTTTGTGTTCTTGATTATGGTGGTTATTATTCATTTGACCATTGGGTCAAAATGTTAACTTTTCCACACTAAATAGGTATATCAATTCTCATTACACCCACATACCATATTTTGAGTAGCTAATTTGTTGGTCTTGGTTGCCATTTCAATTTCTAGGTCTTCTAAGAGAAAATTCAATTTTTCAGTTTTGGTGCCCTATATTGCACTGTTCCATTGGTCTAGTTACTATGGAAATTTGGCTAAGTGTTCTTCATCAAATTTGTCCCTTATTGTCTTATCTTCAATTCCCTTTTTGAATCACTCCATTTTGAGTTTTGTAGCTCAAGATGTAGCCATTTTCCTTAGGCTGGCCGGATTGGTGTTACCCAGAATTTCTGGGTACTTTATTAGTTCTGGCAGTTTTGGATAACTAACTTTGGGTGGCAATTTCACTTGGTTATGGGCAGAATTTGGGTTAGTGTTCTTCACAAGAGTTTTAGTGCTACATCATACCTTCCAATGCCACAAAAATCAGGTCATTTGGACCTGTCTAGCCCAAGTTATGGCTCATTTGGTCATTTTTGTACAGTAGCAGTGCACATTACCCGGATTTGACCTAATTGTTCACTATCTAAATGTCATTTTCTGGGCATGATTTCTAAATGAAAATTGTGTCTTTATGTGTCTAATTTCATTTCCAATTAGCCTCACACCAATTGGGTTAGCATAATTTCAGTTTTGGTCCCTTAAACGGACCTAGGTCAAACTGCCAGATTGGGACCCTTCACTAATCTGAATTGCACTTCATTTTCACTCATTCAACATTCAAACACATTCCAAATGACTCAAAATGACCATTTCAAACATCAATTAAGGTCATTTGCATCAATTGACCATTTTTTACAATTTTTCCCCCAAACCCTAAGATCCAAAAACCCTAATTTTATAATTCATGCAACTAATGAGATTAAAGTGCATATTCAACATCTATACACTTAGTTACACTTCTAGACCCCTTTAATTTCATCAAACTCAACCAATTTCAACTCTCCCAAAGGCTGGCCAAATTTCACAATTAGTCCCACAAGTTGGTTTTGTTTAATTTTTCCACAATTTCTAGATTAACTCATGTATATAAATATAATTCTAAAGAAAAATTTAGTGGTTAATTACTAACCTTGAATGAAGCTTATCCAACCTCTTACTTTCTCAATTTTCTCCTCTTCTTCCTTCTTCAATCTCCTTGTCTAGTGGTAATAGCAAGGTTTGTTTAAAAAGTTGGGGGATTTTATGGCTAATTTGAGGATTTGAAAAGCTTGAAATCAAGCTTTAATGGAGGACAAAAAAAACAAGAGAGAGAGAATGGAGATGGTGCCGTCCATGAGGTTGAAGGAAATGAAAATTTGTTTTTCAATTTCATGTTTTTATGTCTTATTTTTGACTTAGTCAAATTATAATTAAATAATTTTTATTTATGATGTCATGGGTGAGCTCTCAACATGATGTCATTAATTCCATTTTTTTTTCTTTTTCTTTTTCCTTTATTTTTCTATTCTTCTTTAATTTAATTCTACATTCTGAACTTTTCATTTCTTCAATTTTATTGGACAGTTAGGTCAGGAGTCACCTCTAGGAGTGAATTGACCAATTTGCCCCTCGCCAGATTGATACGATTTACAAATAATTTGATATTTCTTCCGGAGTCCTGACTTAATTATTCGATCTGCTTCTCAGCTCTTTTCCATGATTTTCTCTTTTCCACTAGGTTCAAATAGTCAAATAGTCTTTAGGACCGCGACGTCACAATTTCTCGTTCAAAATTAGGGTTAGGACTGACCTCGCAGTCACTTCCCGGGAAGGTCACCCATCGCTGTGACCATCGGCTCATTTAACTTTTTACTCAAACTTAACTATCTGGTAATTACTATTTATTTTCATTCGGGGCTTTTCTAAATGTCTTAAACATAGTTCTAATCCTCTTATTTATCCGGGCCGACATGGGTCACCGGAACAGTAAATTATACATAGTTATGCATATAGGGGTGTTACAAGTTCCTTGTGCCTGCTTAAGATCTGCAATCTGTTTCTTTAACTCCTCATTTTGAGTAAGTAGATGACTTACTTTGTAATCAACAATATCCATAAATTTCCTCAGAAGTTCAATAGACTGATTTGATGTACTGAATTTCTTATTCATAAATGTTCTTAATCCTTGAAGCTCACTCACAATCTCATTTTTTAAGTTAGAATCAACTTTGGCTTTAGAAGATTCACCTTTTTCAAAACGTTTCTTCTACCAACATTATCAGAATAAATGTAACACCCCTCACCCGGTCTACAGTATAATCGAGTGAGGCGTGCTACATTCGGTGTCGGAACTCTCTATTTTATCCTGTCTTATACCATATTAATTTAATTATATTATTTTACGTGTAGAAATTTTTTTTTTATCTCATTTCATTTTTATGGAGACCCAGACAGAGTCTCCTCTATTTCTAATTAGTTCATGGTGGGTTTTACAGTTACCTGTTAAAACAATTTATAACAATTTCATCTATTCATTCATCACATAATGTCTCATTTGCTCATATAAATTTTTCAAGAAAATAAAATAATTCATTTCATTCATATAGAGTCAAGTACAATATTTACAATTTATATACAATCCAAAAATGATTTGCATCATTTAATTACATACAATACCAAAATGCAAAATCTAGCTATACATGAGCCCTACCAAAATGACTGATGAGGTGACAATTTACACGGTAGCAGATATACTCAAGTCCTATCTAGGCTCAACTGCTGCTGCGGTGGGTTTCCTGTACCTACGCGATGGAAAAACCAACGCGCTAAGCATAACACTTAGTGGTACATAAATAAAGAAAAATAACTAAATAATTTAAAATAATTATTTTAAGTGTAACCTTATAAAGAACATACAATTATATGAAATTACAGTCTTTTTACTTGTTTATCACGTTCAAAGCAATTAAATTAATCGGGATCTTTTTATTCATGTAATGTATATTGGGTCTTATATAATTTATATTAATGGTTCTCTCATGTACTTGTTTGAATTTAAACAATGCCCAAGTAACCTATGACAAACTATAAAGACTGGATGCTCGGGAGTACACTAGTTGGACATCCGTATGTCTACTCAGTATACAACGATCACGTCAGGCACAAGGCCAGTGGGTAGGCATAAGCCAGTAATAATGAAAATTGGCACTATGGCTATCGGGCATGCATAAAACTAGTAGAACAATCATCTTAGACATATGTTGTCTGTCAATGATTATCCCTGTGGGCAGTACTGTAATATGTAGTCCTTAATTGGTATACTGATCGATCGAGGCTATATAAATGAGTCTAGGTGTACTCTGGGCAAAATAATGTTATTTAATACCCATAGTTTTATTGATTCATGTCATTTTCATGCTTAGCAAGTTATTATAATTTATTTCATCTCATATGCCAAATCATATTAGGAACCTTTCTCAAGGTCCAGGTTTAGTATCTTAAATTCACCTAGCAAATTGGCTAAGATGTGGCCCTTGTTTGGCTACACTTCCTTCATGGAAGTTGTTCCTCTATGTCTTGTCTTTGTTTTCCTTTTTGAATCATGTCATTTGAAATTTTAGAACTCAATTTATGATCAAATAACCATAACTAGTTCACTGTCTCTTTCTGGGTCCAAAATTAGGCAGATTCTAAAGTCTATCTTGGTCTAATTAATTGGACATGTTATAGTCATTTTTAGGCCTAATGTTCTTCATAAAAGTTATTACTCTATGTCTTATGGTCCCTCAAAAATTTTAATTACAATTTTTGAAGTTTTTTAGAATAAGTTATGGCCAAATCACTGGCCTGGACTCAGGTGCCCTGTGTCCTCAGGGTCTAGGTTCAAATCAGTAAATTTTGACCTCCATTTTAGGGTTCTTATATTCATAGTTTGAAGACCATGTCTAAAAAAAAGTTGGAGCCCTATTTCTTAGGGTTCCAGATCAATATGGCTCATCCTAATTGGAGTTTTCTAGTGGTAGATATGACTAAATGAGTATTCTGGGGTCAAATGGTCACTTAGGTAATTTCCAGAATTCATATACTGACTTAACCTAGTAAATTGACCTAGTTTCCTTGGTTTCTGGGTTTTGGTCAAATCATCAATGTTGTAGATCTATGTCTTGTGGAAATTTATCACTGGTTTCATTGGATTTGGGTTTTTATAAACCAAGTTATGGCCATTTTGCCAAAACTGGTCAGGTAGACTTATGTCCAGAAAATTCTAAGCAGAATGAATTCTGGTCAGTTTGGTGACCTCAATTGGGCCAGAAATTTTATTTGGTTAGGGGCATTTTTGGGCTTAATGTTCTTAATGAGAGTTGTAGTCCTATGTCTAAGCTTTCCAATGGTATAAAATTCAGGTCATTTGAACCTGTCTAGAGGGAGTTATGGCCAAATGAAGTACTATTCATTTGGTCATTTTTCTGGGTTCACAATATGGTAATCCGGATTTGGGCAGTAATTTGGTCAAGATTTTGACGAAATTTGGGCATGGTGTCTTCATGAAAAATGGGCTATTTTGGGTCTAGTTTCATCTTTAATTGGCCTCATACCAATTGGAGTCACACAATTTCAGTTATGGTTCATTAAACATACTAGACTCATTGAGTCCCAAACCTACAATGAAAAATGCACTCCCAATTTCAAATGTCTCCAACTCCGTTACTTCAATTGGCATACATAGCACTTCTAAAGATCATCAATTCATCTCAACAAGTCAAATTCCAACAATTGCACAAAATCCCCAATTTTCAATCAAAACTCTAATTCAAATTTGCCAAATCAACATACACCCATGCAAATCAAATTCTAACACATTAAACTTTATTAATCCACTTCCCTAACCAATTTAAAACCATCAAATTTATCTTCTTTTTAGGGCTGCTAAAAATCAAGTCTCCTTTTTCTCAAGATTTTCTTTTGATTTTCATGAAATTTATACTTAGTTTAGCATGCTTCTTATACTTATAAAAAAAAAAGAATAGTAGTTAGAGCACTAACCTCTTTGGTGACTTGTTAAACTTCCCTTCTACCTCTTCTTATTACTATCAATAGCTTTCTTATGATGTGTAAAGAAATTTTTGCGAAGACGAACTAGGGTTTTGAGGTGGAAAAGCTTAGGAAAATAAGCTTTGAAAGAAAAAAAAAATGGTGGGAGTTTGGTGTGGGTGTTTCGGCCATGGGAACTAAATGAAGAAGAAGACTTTGTTTTTAATTGATTTTTGTTTCCTTTAAGTGTCTTCTTTTCTTTTAGTGTAGGTTTGTTCAATTCCTATTGGTTACAAATTTTAAATGATGTCATATGACATCATAAATATATGTTAATTATTTTTATATCTTTTCTTTTCTTTTCTTTTCTTTTCCTATTTTCCATTACTTAATTCATAATTTAAATTTATTTTTGATATTTTTAATCTTTTTTATTTTTAATTAACATTTAGGTCAAATTTTAACTCTGGAGTTAAAATGACCAAAATGCTCTCCGTTATGCTTATCGGTCATTTTTTGTCTGTATTGATAATTAAATTTTCCTAAATTTTTTTTGGCATTTCTAATGTCATTTAGACCTCAATAATTATTCATTGGAGTCCCAAAAATTATTTTCCTATGGTTCCTCTTGGGTCTGGGATCAGCAACTATCTTTACAGTCGCTTCCCCATACAGTCACCAATCGTTGTGACCCCGGCTCGTTTAACTCATTTGCAATTCATTTTTTTTATTTTTTCTTGATTTTTCTTAGTCTTTATTTAGTCAATTTATGCCTCTTCACTCTAGTTTGAGTGTAGTTTTAGACATCCTAGCTGTCCGAATAAACGTTAGTCGTCGGAACAGTAGAATGTACGGACTACCTAAAGTGAAGGCGTTACAATGAATTTTTCTAAGCACAATTAAATCTGCCCTAGAACTCTCCTTAGAGACATTTATATCCAATTCTCTAAACAAGGCAGTTAAGAGGTGTACATAGGGTAATTTATCAATTCCATAAGCTTTACACATATTTTTGAAAATCAAATAGGCCAAATTCATTCTCACTTTATTAACAATATGCCACATGATGAACATATCCAAATAACTCAATTATCCATAGCTGCCAGATTTAGGACAAAATATATAATTCACCATACTGTGAATAATATTAATGTGTTGAAGAGCTTTAGTGCTAGTGGATTTTTCACTAGTGGCAGTGTTGGCAGGAAAGACTTCACTTTTAAATTCAGTCAAATTAAAACCTAGAACTCTAGCAACATCTCTATGAGCAAAAATTCTATTTCCATCATTCAGCAATTTTAAGGCTTTGGCAATCAACTCAACAGAAACCACATATAATTTGTCATTCAAAGAAACCTTAAATCTGTCTTCTTCATCGATAACTTTTAAAGTTCTATAAAATTCTTGGACTAGTCTAGGATAATAAACATCAGTGCATTCACACACAGTCAGCCATTCTTGAAATTCAAATAATTCCTTAAATAAAAAATCAACCTGATCAAAATTGTCCCATTTTATGAACTTACAGTCTAGAAGCGCTTTGTCAACAAGAGAACCCGATGATTTTGAAGCACCCTGTTCACGCTGAATGTCAATCCCACGCACTTTCCTCCCCTTTTCTTTTCTGGTGCCGTCACCGCAGGTTCAACTTCCTCAGATGGGTTAGAGGATACACTATTAGAATTAGTTACTAGTGTTTTCCTCTTTCCTTTCAATTTCTTCTTTATGGCAGCAATTAGGAGTTCTTCAGATGATGAGGAGGACGACGAGGCTGTGACTGGGGTTTTTCTTTTGGTGCGAGCCATGGATGGTGAATCATAAGCAGTGAGGAATCGGGAATTTTAAAATGGATTCCGGTGCAATGAGGAATGAATGAGGGATTAGAGAGTGAGAGAGGCGCTGGAAGAAGATGGGTCGGTATAATGAAGAAAAATTTGATAAAGAAAAGAAATGGGTAAAATTGGTACCTTGAACCGATAAGAAGGTGAGAGAGGAGTCGGGTATGGTGAAAGAAAAAAAAAATACTAATGGGCTAAGGTTTCGTGTAGCAGTGGATGTAAAATTGATTTTTCTTGAGTCCCGCACTTTCCCTCTTCTAGTTTGCTTTATTTGAATTTTATTTTTATTTTATATATATATATATATATATATATATGATATAGCAAAAAAAAATGTAAGTACATTGATTGGCACGCAGAAAGTTCTAAGCACAGACACTTTTTTGCTTAAAATTTGAATAGCACATGATACAACAAACTAATTTTAGGCACGCAACAGTAGCATACAACTTAGTAAACTAATTTTCACGAGTACAAAAAAAAAGTTAGCTACTGTTATATAGAGTTTTCTCAGTAAATTAATATCACAGCAAATTACTGACAAATTAGACAATATGCAAATATATTAAATCTATATGAATTTGAATTTTAAGCAAGTGGTTCACTCATGCCAATTTCCCTTCTAATTTTGCAAAAGGTTTCCTCATTGAGTGGCTTTGTAAAAATATCTGCAAGTTGATTTTCAGAAGCAACAAATTCAATTTTGATATCTCCATTTTGAACATGATCTCTAATAAAATGGTGTCTAATCTTAATATGTTTTGTTCTTGAATGTTGGACTGGATTTTTGATCAAGTTTATGGCACTTGTATTGTCACACCTAATTGGAACAAGATTATATTTTAAACCAAAATCTTCCAATTGTTGTTTCATCCATAAAATTTGAGCAACACAACTACTAGCAGCTATATATTCAACCTCAGCTGTAGACAAAGCCACTGAAGTTTGTTTCTTACTGTGCCAAGAAACTAGTGCAAAACTAAGAAATTGACAAGTACCTGAAGTACTTTTTCTATCCAATCTACTTACAGCAAAATCTGAATCACTATAACCAACAAGATCGAATGATTCACATTTTGAATACCATAAACCAATTGAGTGTGTACCAAAGAGGTATTTGAAAATTCTTTTAACTGCACTTAGATGGAATTCTTTTGGACATGATTGAAATCTTACACACAAGCAAACACTAAAATGTATGTCTAGTCTAGATGTAGTAAGATACAAGAGAGAGCCAATCATACCTCTATAAAGCTTAGTATCTACTTCTTTACTTTTTTCATCGTTGTCCCTTTTAATTGTTGAACTCATAGGAGTGCCAATGCTCTTCAAATCTTTCATTTTAAATTTCTTCAACATATCCTTGATGTACTTTGATTGATTTATAAAGATGCCATTTTTCATTTGCTTAATTTGAAGTCCAAGGAAGATTGTGAGCTCCCCCATCATGCTCATCTCAAATTCATTCTGCATAATCTTAGAAAATTTCTTACAAAGAGATTCTTTAGTAACACTAAAAATTATATCATCAACATATATTTGCACAATGAGCATATCATTATGATATTTTTTAACAAAAAGTGTTGTGTCCACTTTGCCACTTTGGAAATCATTTTGTAAAAGAAATTTACTAAGCCTTTCAAACTGTAACACCCCTATTTGTATAGCCTGGTATATTTCACTATTCCGGTGACCGATGTCGGTCCGGATAATTAAGGTGATTAGAACCACATCTAAGATAACTAGATAAGCCCAAAATACAAATAATTAGTAATTGTTAATTAGTTAAGTATAAATAAGAAAAATAGAACATAAGAAGTTAAATGAGCCGAGAGTCACAATGATGGGTGACCTTCTCGAAAAGAATTGCGAAGTCGATTTAAACTCAAATTTCGAATCGTAAAATGTGACGCTGCGGTCCTTAGGACTATTGCGAACACAGTGGAAAAGAGAAAATCACGAAAAAGAATTATTAAGCCGGTCAAACAATTAGGTTAGAGATCCAGAAGAAATATTGAATTATTTACAAACCGGGTCGAACCGGCGAGGGGCAATTTGGTCAATTGACCCCTGGAGCTGACTCCTAACCTAACTGTCAAATAAAATCGGAGAAAAAAAAATTTTAGGATCAAGAATTAAATTAAAGAAACTATAAAAATAAGGAAAAAAAAAAGAGAATTTAAAAGTTTTATTGCATCACTTTGCCCCTAATTATGACATCACAAATCAATTTAAAATTTCCTACAATTTTTTACTAAGTCAAATTGACTTAATAAAAGACAAAATCCATAAAAATTAAAACAAAAAACCTCATCTTCTCTGCCATGTAAATTCGGCAGCCACCTTCCCTAACTCCTCCATTTTTTGTTTCACCATTAAAGCTTGTTTCAAGCTTTACAATCTCTACTAAACCCTAATTTCTCCCATAACCACTTCATAAAACCTTGTGTTTGAGCTTTGAGAAGAAGATTGAAGAAGCAAAGAAAAAGAAAAAAGAAGAGAATTGAAGAATTGGACATCAAAGATTGAGGTTAGTCATTTAAACTTGGAATTTGTAGCCTAGTGTTTATGTTTAGTCTAATTAACTTAGATTTTAACTTAAATGAAAAGAAAATAATTGATGGGGGAGGAAGTGGGAATTTGGCCAGTAATAGGTTAAGGTTGGAAATGAGTGAATTTGATGTATTTAAATGGTTGTTGAAGTTGAATATTGAATATAAACTATGGATTGATGTTGATATGCTTTGAATTAGTTAAATGTAACAGTTAGTGTAGTTAGGGTTTTGGCACCTAGGGTTTGGAAGACAAAAATTTGGAGAAGTAGTCAAATGGTGTGTTTGACCTTGTTTGAGGTGAAAATTGGTCATTTGTGACCAATTGGGGTATGTTGGAAGTGTTGAAATGGAGTGGAGATTCGGATTGGATGTGGGCAATATGCAGGCAGCATGACCAAGGTCCCTTTCAGGGACCAAAACTAAAAATTTACAAGCCCAATTGGTGTGAGGCCAATTGGGAATAAAACTAGATATGAAATAACACATTTTTCATTGAGGAATTATGCCCAAAAAGTGACTAAAACCTAGTGAACAAATTGACCAAATTTGGATTAGGCAATCTAACATGTACAAAAATGACCAAATGAATAGTATTTTTTATTTGGCCATAACTTGGGCTAGGCAGGTCTAAATGATTTGAAATTTTACCAGTAGAAAGCTGAGATATAGACCTAAAACTTTCATGAGGAACACAAACTCAAATTATGCCCTTAACCAAGTCATTTAGCCACCCAAAATTGGTGACCTAAAACTGCCAGAACTAGTTTTGGTGCCCAGAAATCTGGGTAAGTCCAATCCGGCATGTAAGACCTCGTTTGCATAGCCTGGTAGATTTCACTGTTCCGGTGACCGGTGTCAGTCTGGATAATTAAGGGGATTAGAACCACATTTAAGACAATTAGAGAAGCCATAAACACAAATAATTAGTAATGTTCAATTAGTTAAGTATAAACAAGAAAAACAAAACATAAGAAGTTAAACGAGCCGAGAGTCACAGCGATGGGTGACTTCCTCGGGAACGATTGCGAAGTCGTTTTAAACTCAAATTTCGAACCGTAAAAAGTGACGCTGCGGTCCTTAGGACCCTTATGAACACAGTGGAAAAGAGAAAATCACGAAAAAGAACTGTTAAGCCAGTCAAATAATTAGGTCAGGGAGCCGAAAAAAATATGGAATTAATTGCAAACCGGGATGAACCGGCGATGGGCAATTTGGTCAATTGACCCCGAGAGCTGACTCCTGACCTAACTGTCCAATAAAATCGAAGAAATAAAAATTTTTGAATCAAGGATTAGATTAAAGAACTAATAAGAAATTTAAGAAAATTGAAAAAGAAAAGAAAAAGGTTTATTGCATTATGTGGATGACATCATTGTGATGTCAAAAATCAATTTTAATTTCCCAATTTTTTTGACCAAGTCAAATACATAAAATTTCACTTAAAATACTTAAAAACTTAGAAGGAAAAGTCATTTCTTCTTCTTTAAAAAAATTCAGCCGGCTCCCCTTTCTTTTCTCTTTCTTTTTCTTTTCAATTTCCTCCATTAATGGTCATTTAAGCTTCTTAAACCCTATTATTCCTTCACAAATTTCATACTCACCAAAGTAAGGTCTTGCTCTTTGGCTTTGATAGAGAGACTTGAAATAAGAAGGAACAAAAAGAAGTGAGGATTTGGAATTACAAATTCTGCTCAACAAGTAAGTCCCTCTCTCTAACTTAATTTGAGTAAAATGCATAGAAATGAGCTTGAATAAGTAGCAAATTACATAGAAACTCAAGAAATCACTCATGTATGAAGCTTTATGAAAGTTGGTCTACATGAAATTAATTAGGGTTTGATAGAAATTGTTAGAATTAAAGAGGTACTCATGCTTGATTGAGTAAGTAAGTGAGACTTGTACACTTAGAATTCATGAATTGAGGAAATTGAGGAATTAGGGTTCTTGACCCTTAGGGTTTTGGGAGAAAATTTAAGAAATTGGTAAATGATGACTTTGGTTTATTGTGAGATGAAAAATGGTCAATAATGACCAAAAGAGATGTGTGGGAATTGTTGGAATGAAAACCAAATTCGTAGGTCCAATGGTCATGCTGCTGGCAGCATGACCAAACCTACTTTGAAGGACCAAAACTCAAATTTTACAAGTCCAATTGATATGCCACAAATTGGGGATGAAAATAGACATAAAAGAGCACAATTTTCATTAAGGAACCATGCCCAAAAACTGACCAAAACTGGGTGAACAAATTGACCAAAGTGAAATGAGAGCAGTCACATCAAGATAAACTGACCAAATGAATAATAACTGTTCATTTGGTCATAACTCGAGCTAGGAAGGTCAAATTGACCTGAAATTTTACCAAAAATTAGATAAGGTATAGATATAAAACTGTTATGAAGAACACCACCCCAAATTATGCCATTAACCCATTTAAATTATTGAGCAAAGTTGAGTTACCAAACCTGCAACTCTGCAGAATTTATATTGAGCAGTAATGTTTGAAGGGTTATAACTCTCTCTACAAAACTCCGATTTAGGCGATTCTTGAACCGATGGAAACATAAGACATAGTAGAACATTTCATATGAAGAAATTTAGACCAAATTATGAACTTAACTTAATCAAATTACTGACCAAAGTTGGATCAAAATCTGTCAGAACCCAAAATCTCAGCATGAACAGTGCACGTGAACAGTAATTTTATTTTGGCCATAACTTGAGTTACAAAACTCCGATTGAGGTGATCCAAAAATGAGAATACACTTAAGACAATAAGGAACATTTTCTATGAAGGAAGTTTTGTCAAATTCTAACAGTAGATTGACCAATAGAATAGTGCAACTTAGAACTCCAAAACCGAAAATTGGCAATTTTGCCAAAATGACCTAAGCTTTGAGAAAACGACCAAAACCAACAAGTTTAATGACAAAAATGTGGTATGTGGGTGAAGTTGGAGTTCCCATACCTATTAAGCCTTAGAAAGTCAACTATTTGACTTGAATAGTGCAGTGAATAGTAACCCAAAACACAAAATTTCAAGAACGTCGAAATTAGCACGTTAGAGCTAGGTATAAGTGAAGTTAAATTTATTTTTGGATTTATGTTAAATTATGGTACTGAAACACTATAAAATTGTGTGTTTCAGTGGAAAAGAATACCGGGACATAACTCGAGGAGTCGAGTTAAGGCCAAAAGGCGACTCATTTGAGGTTTGTGCACAACATCACTATGCTTTAAAAATTCATTGATTAAATGAATGAAATATGCATTTTACTGTTGCTTTGAATTGTTGAAAGTATTGTGACCTTATTTATGATGTTTTGATTTAAATTGTGAAATTTATTGTGTACATTTGAAATGACAATGTTTAGCAAATTGTTAAGATAAGTTTTGAAACCACAGTATTATGACCATATATTTGAACACCTCACTAGCATGACTAGTAGGGGTAATTAGTTTCGAATTTTGATTCCTTCTCTGGAGAAGTGTTGAGGTGTGCCAGTAGAAGAGGATGTGAATGGATATCCATATATTTGAGCTAGCTAGCCTTGTGATGTGATTTCTCTTTAGTCTCTAGCTATTGAGATTCTATTTGTTTCGAATGGCATGATTTAACTGTGGGTTTTATGAAATGTGTTTTGATATTTAGAAATGAACGTGGTTTGCATTAAAATCTCATAATTCATGTTTTGTGTTTAATGTTCATGTTTAGTTAAATTTTTGAATAAATATGATTTTATTTTTGCATAAAGATTATTTTAGTATGTTATGCACCACTGAGTACTAGTACTCAGCGATAGCTTTTATTGCTGTCGCAGATACAAAGACTAGAGGAGCAGCAGACTGAGCTGCTAAAGATTGAGGATCATTCAGCCTAAAGTCTTCGGGTATAATTTATACCCTAATTGTAAATATTTCTTTTGATGTATATATATTGCACATAAATGTATAGACATGTAAAAATAGGTCTTGAGCAGTTGTATAAAATTTGTATAAAGTTGTAATATATATTGTAGTTTGAAATTCTCTTAATGTAAATTCTGTAATGATCTATTCAAATTGTTTTGTTTCTAATGAAATATGAATGGAACTATTTTATTTAATTTGAATGAAATGGATTGTTAGTATTTTGATGATCATTGGATACTGGATTTGAAATTGAAAGTTGATAAATGTGTTGAGAAATTGTTTGAGATTGAGTTTGAAATTGAAGCAGTTGTTGATAAAATTTTTAGAAGTGCTTTTTACAGGTATTTGAAGAACTGTTTTCTCAAAATACAGAGGGAACTCTGTCAAAATTTTTATAAAATTTGCGAAAAAATAAAATGGGCTAAAATTTCCAACTAGCTTTCAACTTAATTACATGTCTAAAATACTTATTAGAAATGCTCACCACTTATCAAAAATAAGAAAATTGTTTTGAAATCCCTTGTAGGGTACTTAATGAGTTATCGGTAGGTGAAGTTCGGTAGTTCATTAGGTATTCTACGGGATCATGTTATGCCTTACAGAGGGGTAAGGTATGACATGTTTTAGTGGTATCAGAGCAAATTTTTGAAGTATGTTTTAACCTATAAATTTGTGTCTTTTCTTTGTTAAGTAGAACTGCTCAATGTCCATAATTGTTACATACAGTGCATTACATCATGAATATGAACTAACGGGGGGAAATCTCCATCTATTATTTGTTCAGGAGATACCCTAACTTCAGATTGAAATGGAAGAAGGGGATCGCTCAGTTGAGCAGTCTGTTAAAGCTGAGGCACAAGGGGAAGCCCCAGCTTTACCGAATGTTAGTGGGTCAGCAACACCAACCCCACAAATGCCGCAGTTCCCTGCACAATTCGCCATAGATGAATGGCTGCGATGTTTGACAAATGGTAGGGTATGCCTGTTCAAGCTCCACCCTAACCACCTGTGGCACAACCACTGCCTCAAGCCAGACAATATGATAAACTACTGAAGTATGGGGCTGCAGAATTTAAGGGTACAGTGGACCCTTTAGAGGCAGAGCAATGGCTTGAAAGAATGGACAGAATGTTTAAGAAACTGCACTGCCAAGATGAGCTGAAGTTTGAGTATTCCGTGTCTCTACTGCAAGGGGATGCGTATGATTGGTGGAAGACCATCCCCCACAGCTTGGTTGAACCACCAGTGCTGACCTGGGAGGACTTCATTAGAGAGTTTGGATAGAAATACATCCCAGATGCATATGTTGATCAGAAACTGCAAGAATTTTTGAGCTTAAAACAAGGAAATCGATCAGTGGCAGAGTATGAGAGGGAGTTCTCCCACCTGAGTCACTATGCGGGGAGTCTCCTTACTACCAGCAAGGCAAGGTGCAAGAGATTTGAAACGGGTTTGAAGCCCAGCATACGGATGCAAGTTGTAGGATTTCGACACAGCAACTTTTCAGAGTTTATGTCTCAAGCACTTGAACTGGAGAGAATTGAATCAGAAGCAACCCCGAGGAAAGAAAAATCAGAAAAAGCTGAGAAATCAGAAAAAGACAAGGGGGAAAAATTAGTTGAACAGAGTTCTGGTGCTATCTCTGGAAAGAGAAAGAAGTTTAGTGGACCCAGCAGGGGTCGGGGTAGAAGATTTAGTAGAGGCAGATTTTCCGGACAAAGACCCCCTAGGTCTGGTCAGTAGTCGAGCAGGGGTTCACATTCTGCCCGCCCCTGTGAGACTTGTGGCAAGATTCATGGGGGGGGAGTGCTACTGGGCCACTGGAGCCTGCTTTAACTGCGGTGGCAAGGGCCATATAGCTAAAGACTATACTAGTGCTCCGAGATATAGTCCAGCTCCTACTACTGCCGAGGGATCTATTCAGAGTCCTACTCTCAGAGGTTCACAGTCAGTTGGCAGAGGAAGAGGTAGAGGTAGAGGCACTACTTGAGCGATCGAGCACGATTGGTCGATCAGGACAAGGAAGTGCTTCAACCAGAATCTACACAATAAGACAGCGAGAAGAGGCTGAGATTTCTGACGTGGTAGCTGGTATATTCTCTATCTCTGATCAAGAAGTATTTGTATTGTTTGATCCGGGTTCAACCCATTCATATGTTAGTGCTAGCATAGTCAGTTCACTTGCTGTTCCATGTGTGCAAATGGATTTTGAAGTGCTAGTAACTAGTCCGTTAGGACAAGAGGTCCGGGTCAACAGAATTTATAGAGACTGTCCTTTGGTGATCCAAGGACATGTTTTCCTGTCAGACTTGATTGAAATGCCCTTCAGAGATTATGATATTATCTTGGGCATGGATTGGTTAGCCAGGCATCACGCCATGATTGACTGTAGACTGAAGACAGTCACTTTTGGTCTCCCTCTGTACGGTGATGTGGTAATACACGGGGAGAGACATTTACTGCCATCAAACATCATTTCGGCTACACTGGCCAGAAGAATGATCAGAAAGGGGTGTGAAGCATACTTGGCACATGTGATAGACACCCAAGTGGGGAGTCCAGCACTGAGGGACATCTCTACGGTATGTGATTTTCCGGATGTATTTCCTGATGAATTGCCAGGATTACCTCCAGAAAGAGAGGTGCAGTTTGATATTGATGTTATGCCTGGTGTGGACCCAATCTCCATAATGCCATATAGAATGGCACTGCGATTGAAAGAGTTGAAAGTGCGATTGCAAGAATCGCTTGACAAGGGCTTTATCCGCCCTAGTGTGTCACCTTGGGAGCGCCCGGTATTGTTTGTAAAAAGAAGGATGGCACTCTCCGCTTGTGTATTGATTATCGGCGGTTGAATAAGGTGACTATAAAACGAGATATCCATTGCCCGCATTGATGACTTGTTTGATCGGTTGAAGTGCGGTGTGTTCTCCAAAATTGACCTGAGATCAGGTTATTATCAGTTGAAAGTACAAGAGCAGAGTATTGCTAAAACTGCCTTCAGAACCCGCTATGGCCATTATGAGTTTTTGATTATGCCATTCGAGTTAACTAATGCTCCGGTTACTTTTATGGATCTGATGAACACTATCTTCAGACCATACCTCGACCAGTTTGTTGTGGTATTCATAGATGATATATTGGTTTATTCGAGGAATGCAGAAGAGCATGATAGATATATGCGGATTGTACTGCAGACTTTGAGGGAGAAACAGCTATATGCCAAATTGTCGAAATGTGAATTTTGGCTGAAGGAGATATCTTTCTTGGGGTATGTAGTATCAGAAGAGGGCATTAAGGTAGATCCAAGTAAGATTGAAGCTGTCCTTAATTGGAGGCCACCTGAAATGTCACGTAAATTGTAGTTTTAGGTTTAGCTGGATACTACCGTAGATTTGTGAAGGGATTCTCCATGTTGGCATCTCCATTGACCAAGCTGCTTAGAAAAGATGTAAAATTTCAGTGGACTGACAAATGCCAACAGAGTTTTGATGAATTGAAGAGATGTTTGACTGAAGCTCCAGTCCTGACTTTACCTACTCCGGGTAAAGAATATACAGTTTATAGTGATGCTTCTCACAA
Source organism: Hevea brasiliensis (assembly GCF_030052815.1). Lineage (NCBI taxonomy): Eukaryota > Viridiplantae > Streptophyta > Magnoliopsida > Malpighiales > Euphorbiaceae > Hevea > Hevea brasiliensis. The sequence continues at coordinate 96,480,357 of NC_079498.1, read as the reverse complement.
TGGGTTAGGCTGTGTATTGATGCAAGATTGAAATGTCATTGCCTATGCATCACGCCAGCTAAAACCGCATGAGAGGAACTATCCAACACATGATTTGGAGCTTACAGCTATTGTGTTTGCTCTTAAGATCTAGAGACACTATTTGTATGGGGAAAAGTGTTACATCTATACAGATCATAAGAGTTTGAAGTATTTGGGCACCCAGAAAGAGTTGAATTTGAGACAGAGGAGATGGTTAGAGTTAATAAAAGACTATGATTGTCTGATAGACTATCAGCCAGGGAAAGCTAATGTTGTGGCTGACGCCTTAAGTCGCAAGACTATGGCAAGTCTATGGGTTACTCCTTTGTCTTTGGTACATAAGTTAAGATCATTGCATGCCAGCTTAGAGATTAATGATGATGGGCAGATAGCAGTTGCATGGCATGTACAACCAGTGTTGATTGATCAGATTAAAATGGCTGCTCAGAATGATCAGAAGTATCAGAAGTTGATGGAAGAAGTCCGACAGGGCAAGAAACCAGAATTCTCAATCAGAGATGACGATCTACTGCTACACCAGGGCAGAATGTGTGTTCCTACTGATGTTGATTTGAGGCAGATTATTTTGAAGGAAGCACATGAGTCTCCTTTTGCCATGCACCCTGGTGGCACAAAAATGTATAGAGGGCTAAAGGAGCATTACTGGTGGATGGGTTTAAAAAGAGATGTGGCAGAGTTTGTATCCAAATGCCTGACTTGTCAGCAAGCAAAGGCAGAGCATCAAGTACCCACTGGGTTGTTACATCCACTACCAGTACCAGAATGGAAATGGGAAAGAATAATAATGGATTTTGTGATGGGACTTCCGAGGACACAGAAGAGTCATGATGCAGTTTCGGTCATTATTGACAGACTGACTAAATCTGCTCATTTTCTGCTAGTTCGGATGGACTACAGTTTAGAAAGATTGGCCAAGTTGTACATTAATGAAATTGTGGGACTTCATGGAGTGCCAGTATCCATTGTATCAGACAGAGATCCTAGGTTCACTTCTAGATTCTGGGGTAGTCTTCAGAGAGCCCTAGGAACTAGATTGAACTTCAGTACTGCATTCCACCCACAGACAGATGGCCAGTCTGAGAGGGTAATTCAGATCTTGGAGGACATGCTACGGGCTTGTGTGATTGAGTTTGAGGGTAGTTGGGATACACACTTACCTTTGATTGAGTTTGCTTACAACAACAGCTACCAATCAAGCATTGGGATGCCTCCATATGAAGCTTTGTATGGCAGGAAATGTAGAACCCTGTTGTGTTGGGATGACGTGGGTGAAAGAAAGATGATTGGACCCGAAATCGTTCAAAGAATCAAGAGAAAATCAGGGTGATTAGAGGTCGACTTAAGACTACATCAGACCGTCAGAAGTCCTACATTGATTTGAAAAGAAGGGATATTCAGTATGCAGTGGGTGAGAAAGTTTTCCTCAAGGTTTCTCCTTGGAAGAGAATTATGAGATTCGACAGAAAGGGGAAACTGAGTCCTCGTTTCATTGGGCCATATGAGGTTTTGGAAAGAGTGGGTCCTTTGGCATATCGGTTGGCACTACCTCCAGAGTTGGAAAAGATACATAATGTCTTCCATGTGTCTATGTTGAGGAGGTATCGAGCAGACCCATCTCATGTACTACCAGTAGAGGAAATTGAAATAAATCCAGACCTCACATATGAAGAAGAACCCATAGAGATTCTGGGTTATGAGGTGAAGCAGCTACAAAATAAGCAGATACCATTGGTAAAAGTGCTGTGGAACCATCATTCGGGCCAGGAGGCTACTTGGGAACGAGAGGAGGACATGAGGAGACAGCACCCACAGCTGTTCAGAGATTGATACCAGGTAAAATTTCGAGACGAAATTTATTTTAAGGGGGGGAGAATTGTAAGACCCCGTTTGCATAGCCTAGTAGATTTCAATGTTTCGGTGACCGGTGTTGGTCTGGATAATTAAGGGGATTAGAACCACATTTAAGACAATTAGAGAAGCCATAAACACAAATAATTAGTAATGTTCAATTAGTTAAGTATAAACAAGAAAAACAAAACATAAGAAGTTAAACGAGCCGAGAGTCACAGCGATGGGTGACCTCCTCGGGAACGAATGCGAAGTCGTTTTAAACTCAAATTTCGAACCGTAAAAAGTGACGCTGCGGTCCTTAGGACCCTTATGAACACAGTGGAAAAGAGAAAATCTTGAAAAAGAACTGTTAAGCCAATCAAATAATTAGGTCAGGGAACCGAAAGAAATATGGAATTAATTGCAAACCGGGATAAACCGGCGAGGGGCAATTTGGTCAATTGACCCCGAGAGCTGACTCCTGACCTAACTGTCCAATAAAATCGGAGAAATAAAAATTTTTGAATCAAGGATTATATTAAAGAACTAATAAGAAATTTAAGAAAATTGAAAAAGAAAATAAAAAGGTTTATTGCATTATGTGGATGACATCATTGTGATGTCAAAAATTAATTTTAATTTTCCAATTTTTTTGACCAAGTCAAATACATAAAATTTCACTTAAAATACTTAAAAAATTAGAAGGAAAAGTCATTTCTTCTTCTTTAAAAAAATTCAGCCGGCTCCCCTTTCTTTTCTCTTTCTTTTTCTTTTCAATTTCCTCCATTAATGGTCATTTAAGCTTCTTAAACCCTATTATTCCTTCACAAATTTCATACTTACCAAAGTAAGGTCTTGCTCTTTGGCTTTGATAGAGAGATTTGAAATAAGAAGGATCAAAAAGAAGTGATGATTTGGAATTACAAATTCTGCTCAACAAGTAAGTCCCTCTCTCTAACTTAATTTGAGTAAAATGCATAGAAGTGAGCTTGAATAAGTAGCAAATTACATAGAAACTCAAGAAATCACTCATGTATGAAGCTTTATGAAAGTTGGTCTGCATGAAATTAATTAGGGTTTGATAGAAATTGTTAGAATTAAAGAGGTACTCATGCTTGATTGAGTAAGTAAGTGAGACTTGTACACTTAGAATTCATGAATTGAGGAAATTGAGGAATTAGGGTTCTTGACCCTTAGGGTTTTGGGAGAAAATTTAAGAAATTGGTAAATGATGACTTTGGTTTATTGTGAGATGAAAAATGGTCAATAATGACCAAAAGAGATGTGTGGGAATTGTTGGAATGAAAACCAAATTCGTAGGTCCAATGCAGCATGACCAAACCCATTTTGGAGGACCAAAACTCAAATTTTACAAGTCCAATTGATATGCCACAAATTGGGGATGAAAATAGACATAAAAGAGCACAATTTTCATTAAGGAACCATGCCCAAAAACTGACCAAAACTGGGTGAACAAATTGACCAAAGTGAAATGAGAGCAGGCTGCCATCAAGATTAAATGACCAAATGAACAGTAACTGTTCATTTGGTCATAACTCGAGCTAGGAAGGTCAAATTGACCTGAAATTTTACCAGAAATTAGATAAGGTATAGATCTAAAACTGTTATGAAGAACACCACCCCAAATTATGCCACTAACCTATTCAAATTATTGAGCAAAGTTGAGTTACCAAACCTGCAACTCTGCAGAATTTATATTGAGCAGTAATGTTTGAAGGGTTATAACTCTCTCTACAAAACTCCGATTTAGGCGATTCTTAAACCGATGGAAACCTAAGACATAGTAGAACATTTCATATGAAGAAATTTAGACCAAATTATGAACTTAACTTAATCAAATTACTGACCAAAGTTGGATCAAAATCTGCCATAACCCAAAATCTCAGCATGAACAGTGCACGTGAACAGTAATTTTATTTTGGCCATAACTTGAGTTACAAAACTCCGATTGAGGTGATCCAAAAATGAGAATACACTTAAGACAATAAGGAACATTTTCTATGAAGGAAGTTTTATCAAATTCCAACAGTAGATTGACCAATGGAATAGTGCAACTTAGAACTCCAAAACCGAAAATTGACAATTTTGCCAAAATGACCTAAGCTTTGAGAAAACGACCAAAACCAACAAGTTTAATGACCAAAATGTGGTATGTGGGTGAAGTTGGAGTTCCCATACCTATTAAGCCTTAGAAAGTCAACTATTTGACTTGAATAGTGCAGTGAATAGTAACCCAAAACACAAAATTTCAAGAACGTCGAAATTAGCACGTTAGAGCTAGGTATAAGTGAAGTTAAATTTATTTTTGGATTTATGTTAAATTATGGTATTGAAACACTATAAAATTGTGTGTTTCAGTGGAAAAAAATACCAGGACAGAATCCGAGGAGTCGAGTTAAGGCCAAAAGGCGACTCATTTGAGGTTTGTGCACAACATCACTATGCTTTAAAAATTCATTGATTAAATGAATGAAATATGCATTTTACTGTTGCTTTGAATTGTTGAAAGTATTGTGACCTTATTTATGATGTTTTGATTTAAATTGTGAAAGTTATTGTGTACATTTGAAATGACAATGTTTAGCAAATTGTTAAGATAAGTTTTGAAACCACAGTATCATGACTATATATTTGAACACCTCACTAGCATGACTAGTGGGGGTAATTAGTTTCGAATTTTGATTCCTTCTCTGGAGAAGTGTTGAGGTGTGCCAGTAGAAGAGGATGTGAATGGATATCCATATATTTGAGCTAGCTAGCCTTGTGATGTGATTTCTCTTTAGTCTCTAGCTATTGAGATTCTATTTGTTTCGAATGGCATGATTTAACTGTGGGTTTTATGAAATGTGTTTTGATACTTAGAAATGAACGTGGTTTGCATTAAAATCTCATAATTTATGTTTTGTGTTTAATGCTCATGTTTAGTCAAATTTTTGAATAAATATGATTTTATTTTTGCATAAAGATTATTTTAGTATGTTGTGCACCACTGAGTCCTAGTACTCGTGATAGCTTTATTCTTTATCAGATACAAAGACTAGAGGAGCAGCAGACTGAACTGCTAAAGATTAAGGATCATTCAGCCTAAAGTCTTCGGGTATAATTTATACCCTAATTGTAAATATTTCTTTTGATGTATATATATTGCACATAAATGTATAGACATGTAAAAATAAGTCTTGAGCAGTTGTATAAAATTTGTATAAAGTTGTAATATATATTGTAGTTTGAAATTCTCTTAATGTAATTTTGTAATGATCTATTCAAATTATTTTGTTTCTAATGAAATATGAATGGAACTATTTTATTTAATTTGAATGAAATGGATTGTTAGTATTTTGATGATCATTGGATACTGGATTTGAAATTGAAAGTTGATAAATGTGTTGAGAAATTATTTGAGATTGAGTTTGAAATTGAAGCAGTTGTTGAGAAAATTTTTAGAAGTGCTTTTTACAGGTATTTGAGAACTGTTTTCTCAAAATACAGAGGGAACTCTGTCAAAATTTTTATAAAATTTGCGAAAAAATAAAATGGGCTAAAATTTCCAACTAGCTTTCAACTTAATTACATGTCTAAAATACTTATTAGAAATGTTCACCACTTATCAAAAATAAGAAAATTGTTTTAAAATCTCTTGTAGGGTACTTAATGAGTTATCGGTAGGTGAAGTTCGGTAGTTCATTAGGTATTCTACGGGATCATATTATGCCTTACAGAGGGGTAAGGTGTGACACGGCAGCCATAATTTAAATGGCTATAACTTGAGATACAAAACTCCAATTTGAGTGATTCAAAAAGGAGAATAAAGTTAAGACAATAAGAAACAATTTCTATGAAGAAAACTTAGCCCAATTCTAATAACAAAATGACCAATAGAACAGTGTAACATAAGACACAAAAACTGAAAATTTGCAAATTTACCTAAAAGACTTAGAATTTGAGTAAATAACCAAAACCAACAAATTTAGTGCCCAAAATGTGGTATGTGAGTATAGTTGAAATTCTCATACCTATTAAGCCTTAGAAAGTCAAAAAATTGACTTGAATAGTATAGTGAATAGTAACCCCGAAACACAAATTTTAAAGAACGTCAAGTTTAGCATATATATAAGCTAGATAAAAGTGAATTTGAATTTATTTTTAGATTTATGCTAAGTTTGACACTGAAACACTATGAAACTGTGTGTTTCTGTGAAAAAGAATACCGAAAAAGAACCCAAGGGATCGAGTCAAGGCCAAGAGGCGACTTGTATAAGGTTTGTGCACAACATCAATATGCTTTAAAATTCATTTACAAAGTGCATAAAATGTGTATTATGCTTTTGCTTTGAATTGTTGAAAGTTTATTTATGTATGTTTGAAATGGCAATAAATGTTTAGTAAATTGTTAAGATAAGTTTTGAAACCACAGTGTCATAACCATATATTTGAACACCTCACTAGCATGACTAGTGGGGGAAATCAGTTTCGAATTTTGATTCCTTCTCTGGCTGAAGTGTTGAGATGTGTGCCAGTAGAAGAATAAAAAGAATGTGTTCTCATATATTTGAGCTAACTAGCCTTGTGATGTGACTTCTCCTTAGCCTCTGGATATTGAGATTATATTTGTTTCGAATGGCATGATAAAATTGTGTATTTTTATGTAAATGGTTTTGAGACTTTTGAAATAAAATTGTTTGAACTAAAATTTTTTAAATCATATTTTGTATTGATATCGCATGTTCAGTTTAATTTTTGAATAAATATGATTTAAATTCCGCATAAATATTATTTTACTATGTTGTGCACCACTGAGTCCTAGTACTCAGCGATGGCTGTTATTGCTGTCGCAGATATAAAGACTAGAGGAGTAGCAGAGCGAGCTGCTGAGGATTGTGGAGATCTACCCTGAAGTTCTATCGAGTATATTTTATACCCTGATTGTAAAAACTATTTTGATGTATGTAACTGTATGGACTTGTAAAATTGGTTATGAGTAGTTGTATAGAGTTGCATAAAACTTCTAACAAATTTTAGTTGGATTTTTTTTTATGTAAATTTTTGGAATGATGTATATAAATTGTTTTATCTTTAATGAAATATGAATGGAAGTATTTTGTTTTAATTTGAATAAAATTGATTAATAGTATTTTGATGATTGTTGAATTTTGGAAATTGAGAATTGATGTTGAAATTGGTTGGGATGGTTGTGAAATTGATGAAGTTATTGAGATAAATTATTAGAAGTGCTTTTTACAGGTATTTGAAGAACTATTTTCTCAAAATACAGTGTCACACCTTACCCCTCTGTAAGGCATCACATGATCCCGTAGAATACCTAATGAACTACCGCACTTCACCTACCGATAACTCATTAAGTACCCTACAAGGGATTTTAAAACAATTTTCCTATTTTTGATAAGTGGTAAGCATTTCTAATAAGTGTTTAAAACATTTAGTTGAAATTAAAACTAATTAATATTTTTGGCCATTTTAGTTTTTCGCAAATTTTATAAAAATTTTGACAGAGTTTCCTCTGTATTTTGAGAAAACCGTTCTTCGAATACCTGTAAAAAACACTTCTAAAAGTTTTTCTCAACCACTACTTCAGTTTCACAATCAAACTCAATCAATTTCTCAAGATTCACAAGTTCAATAATTCTCAAAATACTGTCAATCAATATCATTCATATTTCATTAAAAACAAAACAATTTGTACACAACCTTACAAATTTATATCAAAAGAAACACAAACTAAACTTTATTACAAACTTCATACAAATTTGTGTACAAGCTGCTCAAGACCCATTTTTACATGTCCATACATTTATGTGCAATATATACATCAAAAGAAGTATTTACTGATTAGGGTATAAATTATACCCGAAGGCTTCAAGTGATGACTTCACACACCTCAGTGACTCGATCTGCTGCTCCTCTAGTCTCAGATCTGCGGCAATAAAGCTATCACGAGTACTAGGACTCAGTGGTGCACAATATACTAAAATAATCTTTATGCAAAACTTAAAGCACATTCATTCAAAAATTTGGCTAAACATGAAAATTAAATACAATCATGCATTGTGAGATTTTACCTGTAAACCAAGTTCATTTCAAAGTATCAAAACAAATTTCATAAAACCCACAGTTAGATCACGCCATTCGAAACAAATAGAATCTCAATAGCCAGAGGCTAAAGAGAAATCACATGAATCTCAATAGCCAGAGGCTAAAGAGAAATCATATCACAAGGCTAGCTAGCTCAAATATATGGATATCCATTCACATCCTCTTCTACTGGCACACCTCAACACTTCTCCAGAGAAGGAATCAAAATTCGAAACTAATTACCCCCACTAGTCGTGCTAGTGAGGTGTTCAAATATATGGTCATGACACTGTGGTTTCAAAACTTATCTTAACAATTTGCTAAACATTGTCATTTCAAATATACACAATAACTTTCACAATTTAAATCAAACATCATGAAAATGCTATAATCCAATATTTCACATTATTCAAAACATTATGCAAAAGATGATTATAAAAGTATATGTTGTGCACAAACCTCAAACGAGTCGCCTGTTGGCCTTGACTCGACTCCTCGGGTTCTGTCCCGGTATTCTTTTCCACTGAAACACGAAATTTTCCAATGTTTCAGTACTAAAACTTAAAATAAATCCAAAATAAACTTAACTTCATATTTACCTAGCTCTAACGTGTTAAATTAGACGTTCTCAAAATTTTGTGTTTCGGGTTACTATTCACTGCACTATTCAAGTCAAATTATTGACTTTCTAAGGCTTAATGGGTATGGGAACTCCAACTTCACCCACATACCACATTTTGGTCACCAAACTTGTTGGTTTTGGTCATTTGTTTAAAGCTTAGGTCATTTTGGCAAAATTGCCAATTTTCGGTTTTGGTTCTCCAAAGTTGTACTGTTCCATTGGTCGATCTACTGTTAGAATTTGACAAAACTTCCTTCATAGAAAATGTTCCTTATTGTCTTAAGTGTATTCTCATTTTTGGATCACCCCAATCGGAGTTTTGTAGCTCAAGTTATGGCCAAAATAAGTTTACTGTTCATATGTACTGTTCATACTGAGATTTTAGTGCTGGCAGATTTTTGGTCCAACTTTGGTTAATAATTTGACCAAGTTAAGTTCATAATTTGGTCTCACTTTCTTCATATGAAATGTTGTACTATGTCTTAGGTTTCCATCGGTTCAAGAATCGCCTAAATCCGAGTTTTCTAGAGAGAGTTATAGCCATCCAAACATTGCTGCTCAATGAAAATTCTGCAGAATCTCAGTACAGTAATTTAATTTTGCTCAATGATTTTGAAAGGGTTAATGGCCTAATTTGGGTTGGTGTTCTTCATGAAAGTTTTAGGTCTATATCATATCTAATTGCTGGTAAAATTTCAGGTCAATTTGACCAACCTAGCTCGAGTTATGACTAAATGAACAGTTACTGTTCATTTGGTCAGTTTGGTGCAGTGGCAGCCAGCAATCAATTCACTTTGGTCAATTGTTTCACCAAGTTTTGGTCAGTTTTTGGCCATGGTTCCTTAATGAAAATTGTGCTCTTTATGTCTATTTTCATCTCCAATTGGTGGCATATCAATTGGACTTGTAAAATTTGAGTTTTGGTCCTTCAGTGGTTTGGTCATGCTGCCAGCAGCATGACCATTGACCTACGAATTTGATTTTTATTCCAACAATTCCCACACAACTTATTTGGTCATAATTGACCATTATTTCACTTCACAATAAGTCCAACATGCCATTTATGCATTTTTCCCAAAATTTGGTTCACAACCCTAGCATTTAAAACCCTAACTCATCAATTTCACTACTTTGTTGCAATTAATCACACTTAATGGTTTTAATACTAATCATTCAACCAAGAAAGGTTTCTAAACTCATTCAAATGTATCATATCCATGCAAATCATATTCCTCTCAAGCTGCCCAAAATTTCAGTTTAATTCTTCCCCCATATTTGTTTCATTTAAATCAAGTTCTAAGCTCACTTTCAACCATCACATGTGCATTTGAATGGATAAATGAAGAGTTTAGCATACTAACCTTAGGTGAACCTTAAATCTTCACTTTTTGTTCTTCTTCTTCCTTCTTCTTCTTGCTTTCTTATGCTTCTTCTATACTCTTCAAGATGCAATAATGAAATTCATGTGGAGAATTTTAGGGAAAGCATGTTTAATTTAGGGTTTCAAAAGCTTGGTTAGACTTATCCATGGTGGAAGATGAAATAAGTGAGAGGGAAGAGTGAGTCACGTTTTTCCTTTTGAAGATGATGAATTTAATTTTTTTTCTTTTGTTTCTTTTATTTATTTTGCTATGGAAGACCATAAATATCAAATTTAATAAATATTTAATAAATTTGTTTATGACATCATTAATGATGTCATCAACTTTGACTTTTCCAACCTCTTTCCTTTTCTTTTTTTTTTTTTTTCTATTTATTTCTCTATTAGTTCTTTAATTTTATTCTCGATTCCGAAATTTTCTTTTCTCCGATTTTATTTGACAGTTAGGTCAGGAGTCAGCTCTCGGGGTCAATTGACCAAATTGACCCTCGGCTCATCCGGTTTGCAAATAATCCAATATTTCTTCCGGCTCGACCTAATTATTTGACTGGCTTATGATTCTTTTTCGTGGTTTTCTCTTTTCCACTGTGTTCATAAGGGTCCTAAGGACCGCAGCGTCACTTTTTACGGTTCGAAATTTGAGTTTAGAATGACTTCGCAGTCATTCCCGAGGAGGTCACTCATCGCTGTGACTCTCGGCTCGTTTAACCTCTTATGTTCTGTTTTTCTTATTTATAGTTAACTAATTAAACATTACTAATTATTTGTGTTTATGGCTTCTCAAATTGTCTTAAGTGTGGCCCTAATCCCATTAATTGTCCGGACCGACACCGGTCACCGGAACAGTGAAATATACCAGGCTATACAACGGGGGTGTTACAATTCTCCCCCCCTTAAATAAATTTCGTCTCGAAATTTTTACCTGGTATCAATCTCACGAGCATTGTGGGTGTTGTCTCCTCATGTCCTCCTCTCGCTCCCAAGTAGCTTCTTGGCGAATGATGGTTCCACAAAGACTTGTACCAACGGTATCTGCTTATTCCGTAGCTGCTTCACCTCATAAGCCAGAATCTTTATGGGTTCTTCTTCATATGTGAGGTCTGGATTCACTTCTATTTCTTCTACTGGTAGTACATGAGATGGGTCTGATCGGTACCTCCTCAACATGGACACATGGAAGACATTATGTATCTTCTCCAACTCTGGAGGTAGTGCCAACCGATATGCCAAAGGACCCACTCTTTCCAGAACCTCATACGGCCCGATAAAACGAGGACTTAGTTTCCCCTTTCGGCCGAATCTCATAATCCTCTTCCAAGGAGAAACCTTGAGGAAAACTTTCTCACCCACTGCATACTCAATATCCCTTCTCTTCAGATCAATGTAGGACTTCTGACGATCTGATGCAGCTTTAAGTCGATCTCTGATCACCGGATTTTCTCTTGATCTGTTGAACAATTGGGGTCCGATCATCTTTCTTTCACCCACGTCATCCCAACACAATGGGGTTCTACATTTCCTGCCATACAAAGCTTCATATGGAGGCATTCCAATGCTTGATTGGTAGCTGTTGTTGTAAGCAAACTCAATCAAAGGCAAGTGTGTATCCCAACTACCCTCAAACTCAATCACACAAGCCCGTAGCATGTCCTCCAAGATCTGAATTACCCTCTCAGACTGGCCATCCATGCGTGGGTGGAATGCGATCTTGAAGTTCAATCTAGTTCCTAGGGCTCTCAAGACTACCCCGGAATCTAGAAGTGAACCTAGGATCTCTGTCGACACGATGGATACTGCACTCCATGCAATCTCACAATCTCATCGATGTATAACTTGGCCAATCTTTCTAAATCGTAGTCCATCCGAATCGCGAGAAAATAAGCGATTTAGTCGATCTGTCAACAATGACCCAAATCGCATCATGACTCTTACGTGTCCTCGGAAGTCCCATCACAAAATCCATCGTTATTCTTTCCCATTTCCATTCGTGCGGTAGTGGATGTAACAACCAGTGGTACTTGATGTTCTGCCTTTACTTTGGCGACAAGTTAGGCATTTGGATACAAACTCTGCCACATCTCTTTTCATAGCCATCCACCAGTAATGCTCCTTTAGCCCTCTATACATTTTTGTGCCATCAGGGTGCATGGCAAAAGGAGACTCATGTGCTTCCTTCAAAATGATCTGCCTCAAATCAACATCATTAGGAACACATATTCTGCCCTGGTGTAACAGTAAACCATCATCTCTGATTGAGAATTCTGGTTTCTTGCCCTGTTGGACTTCTTCCATCAACTTCTGATACTTCTGATCATTCTGAGCAGCCATTCTAATATGATCAATCAACACTGGCTGTACATGCCATGCAACTGTTGTCTGCCCCTCATCATTAATCTCTAAACTGGCATGTAATGATCTCAACTCATGTACCAAAGACAAAGGAGTAACTCGTAGACTTGCCATAGTCTTGCGACTTAAGGCGTCAGCCACAACATTAGCTTTCCCTGGCTGATAGTCTATCAGATAATCATAGTCTTTTATCAACTCTAACCATCTCCTCTGTCTCAAATTCAGCTCTTTTTGGGTGCCCAAATACTTCAAACTCTTATGATCTGTGTAGATGTAACACTTTTCCCCATATAAATAATGTCTCCAGATCTTAAGAGCAAACACAATGGCTGCAAGCTCCAAATCATGTGTTGGATAATTCCTCTCATGCGGTTTCAATTTGGCGTGATGCATAGGCAATGACATTTCGATCTTGCATCAACACACAACCTAACCCGTTGTGAGAAGCATCGCTGTAAACTGTATATTCTTTACCCGATGTGGGTAAAGTTAGGACTGGAGCTTCAGTCAAACATCTCTTCAATTCATCAAAACTCTGCTGGCATTTATCCGTCCACTGAAATTTTACATCTTTTCTAAGCAGCTTGGTCAATGGAGATGCCAACATGGAGAATCCTTCACAAATCTACGGTAGTATCGGCTAAACCAGAAAACTACGAATTTACGTGATATTTCGGTGGCCTCCAATTAAGGCGACTTCAATCTTACTTGGATCTACCTTAATGCCCTCTTCCGATACTACATGCCCCAAAAGGATATCTCCTTCACCAAAATTCACACTTCGACAATTTGGCATATAGTCATTTCTCCTCAAAGTCTGCAGTACAATCCACGGATGTCTATCATGCTCTTCTCGCATTCCTCGAATAGACCAATATATCATCAATGAATACCACAACAAACCGGTCGAGGTATGGTCTCAAGATAGTGTTCATCGATCCATAAAAGCAAATGAGCATTAGTTAACCGAATGGCATAACCAAAAACTCATAATGGCCATAGCGGGTTCTAAAGGCGCTTTAGAAATACTCGCTCTTGTACCTTCGGTGATAATAACTCGATCTCGTGTCAATTTTGGAGAACATGCACCCCTCAACCGATCAAACAAGTCATCAATGCGGTAATGGATATCTATTCTTTATTGTCACCTTATTCAACCGCCGATAATCAATACACAAGCGGAGAGTGCCATCTTTCTTCTTTACAAACAACACCGCGCTCCGCAAGGTGACACACTAGGGCGGATAAAGCCCTTGTCAAGCAATTCTTGCAATCGCACTTTCAACTCTTTCAATTCGCAAGTGCCATTCTATATGGCGTTATGGAGATTGGATCCACACCGAGCATAACATCAATTTCAAATCGCACCTCTCTTTCTCGAGGTAATCCTGGCAATTCATCAGGAAATACATCTGGAAAATCACATACCATAGGGATGTCCCTTAGTGCTGGACTCCCCACTTGGGTGTCTATCACATGTGCCAAGTATGCTTCACACCCCTTTCTCATCATCTTTATGGCTAGTGCAAATTAAATGATGTTTGATGGCGATAAATGCCTCTCCCGTGTATGACCACATCACCGCATACAAAGGAGACCAAAAGTGGATCTTGATCTACAAATAATCATAGCATGATGCCTGGCTAACCAATCCATGCCTAAGATAATATCATACTCTCTGAAGGGCATCTCAATCAAGTCTGACAGGAAAACATGTCCTTGGATCACCAAAGGACAGTCTCTATAAATTCTGTTGACCCGGACCTCTTGTCCTAACGGACTAGTTACTAGCACTTCAAAACCCATTTGCACACATGGGACAGCAAGTGAACTGACTATGCTAGCACTAACATATGAATGGGTTGAACCCGGATCAAACAATACAAATACATCTTGACCAGAGATAGAGAATGTACCAGCTACCACATCAGAAGTCTCAGCCTCTTCTCGCTGTTTCATTGCGTAGATTCTGGTCGAAGCACTTCCTTGTCTCGATCGACCAATCTGCGTGCACTGAAGTAGTGCCTCTACCTCTGCCTCTTCCTCTCGCTGGCGTGAACCTCTGGGAGCAGGACTCTGAATAGATCCTTCAGCAGTAGTAGGAGCTGGACCATATCTCGGAGCACTAGTACAGTCTTTAGCTATATGGCCCTTGCCTCCACAGTTAAAACAGGCTCCAGTGGCCCAATAGCATTCCCCCCCATGAATCTTGCCACAAGTCTCACAGGGGCGGGCAGAATGTGAACCCACAGCAGCTGATCGACTAGACCTAGGGGTCTCGACTGTAAAATCTGCCTCGCCAATTGCCACCTCGACCCCTGCTGGGTCCACTAAACTTCTTTTTCTTTCCAGAGGTAGCACCAGAACTCTGTTCAACTGATTTTTCCCCCTTGTCTTTTTCTAATTTCTCGACTTTTTCCTTCACTGGGTTTGCTTCTGCTTCAACTCTCTCCAGTTCAAGTGCTTGAGACATAAGTTCTGAGAAGTTGCTGTGTCGAAATCCCACAACTTGCATCCTTATGCTGGGCTTCAAACCCGTCTCAAATCTCTTGCATCTTGCTTTGCTGGTAGTAAGGAGACTCTCCGCATAGTGACTCAGGCGGGAGAACTCCCTCTCATACTCTGCCACTGATCGATTTCCTTGTTTCAAACTCAAAAATTCTTGCAATTTCTGATCAACATATGCATCTGGGATGTATTTATGCGAACTCTCTGATGAAGTCATCCCGTGTTAGCACCGTGGTTACGCTAAGTGGGGATGGTCTTCCACCAATCATATGCATCCCCTTGCGATGGCGACCACGTAATATTCGAACTTCAACTCATCCGGCGGTGCAATTTCTTAAACACTCTGTCCATTCTTTCAAGCCATTGCTCGCCTCTAAAGGGTCCACTGTACCCTTAAATTCTGACCCCATACTTGATAATTTATCATATTGTCCGCTGGAGGCAATGGTTGTGCCACAGTGGTTGTGGTGGAGTTTGAACGGGCATACCCCGACCATTTGTTGAAACATCGCAGACCATCTGTGCAAATTGTGCAGGAATCTGCGGCATTTGTGGTGGTGCTCTTGACCACCGACATTCGGTAAAGTGGGCTTCCCTTGTGCCTCGGCTTCAACAGATCAACTCAAGCGATCCCCTTCTTCCATTTCAGGCTGAAGCTAGGGTATCTCCTGAACAAGTAACATAAGGAGATTTCCCTCCGTTAGTTCACATTCATGATGTAATGCACTGTATGTAGCAATTATGGACATTGAGCAGTTGTACTTAACAAAGAAAAGACACAAATTCACAATTTAAAACATAATTCAAAAATTTGCTCTGATACCACTAAAACATGTCACACCTTACCCCTCTGTAAGGCATCACATGATCCCGTAGAATACCTAATGAACTACCGCACTTCACCTACCGATAACTCATTAAGTACCCTACAAGGGATTTTAAAACAATTTTCCTATTTTTGATAAGTGGTGAGCATTTCTAATAAGTGTTTAAAACATTTAGTTGAAATTAAAACTAATTAATATTTTTGGCCATTTTAGTTTTTCGCAAATTTTATAAAAATTTTGACAGAGTTTCCTCTGTATTTTGAGAAAACCGTTCTTCGAATACCTGTAAAAAACACTTCTAAAAGTTTTTCTCAACCACTACTTCAGTTTCACAATCAAACTCAATCAATTTCTCAAGATTCACAAGTTCAATAATTCTCAAAATATCACAATCAATATCATTCATATTTCATTAAAAACAAAACAATTTGTACACAACCTTACAAATTTATATAAAAAGAAACACAAACTAAACTTTATTACAAACTTCATACAAATTTGTGTACAAGCTGCTCAAGACCCATTTTTACATGTCCATACATTTATGTGCAATATATACATCAAAAGAAGTATTTACAGTTAGGGTATAAATTATACCCGAAGGCTTCAAGTCGATGACTTCACACACCTCGTGACTCGATCTGCTGCTCCTCTAGTCTCTGTATCTGCGACAAAGAATAAAGCTATCACGAGTACTAGGACTCGATGGTGCACAATATACTAAAATAATCTTTATGCAAAACTTAAAGCACATTCATTCAAAAATTTGGCTAAACATGAAAATTAAATACAATCATGCATTGTGAGATTTTACCAGAAACCAATTTCATTTCAAAGTATCAAAACACATTTCATAAAACCCACAGTTAGATCACGCCATTCGAAACAAATAGAATCTCAATAGCCAGAGGCTAAAGAGAAATCACATGAATCTCAATAGCCAGAGGCTAAAGAGAAATCATATCACAAGGCTAGCTAGCTCAAATATATGGATATCCATTCACATCCTCTTCTATTGGCACACCTCAACACTTCTCCAGAGAAGGAATCAAAATTCGAAACTAATTACCCCCACTAGTCGTGCTAGTGAGGTGTTCAAATATATGGTCATGACACTGTGGTTTCAAAACTTATCTTAACAATTTGCTAAACATTGTCATTTCAAATATACACAATAACTTTCACAATTTAAATCAAACATCATGAAAATGCTATAATCCAATATTTCACATTATTCAAAACATTATGCAAAAGATGATTATAAAAGTATATGTTGTGCACAAACCTCAAACGAGTCGCCTGTTGGCCTTGACTCGACTCCTCGGGTTCTGTCCCGGTATTCTTTTCCACTGAAACACGAAATTTTCCAATGTTTCAGTACTAAAACTTAAAATAAATCCAAAATAAACTTAACTTCACATTTACCTAGCTCTAACGTGTTAAATTAGACGTTCTCGAAATTTTGTGTTTCGGGTTACTATTCACTACACTATTCAAGTCAAATTATTGACTTTCTAAGGCTTAATGGGTATGGGAACTCCAACTTCACCCACATACCACATTTTGGTCACCAAACTTGTTGGTTTTGGTCATTTGTTTAAAGCTTAGGTCATTTTGGCAAAATTGCCAATTTTCGGTTTTGGTTCTCCAAAGTTGTACTGTTCCATTGGTCAATCTACTGTTAGAATTTGACAAAACTTCCTTCATAGAAAATGTTCCTTATTGTCTTAAGTGTATTCTCATTTTTGGATCACCCCAATCGGAGTTTTGTAGCTCAAGTTATGGCCAAAATAAGTTTACTGTTCATATGTACTGTTCATACTGAGATTTTAGTGCTGGCAGATTTTTGGTCCAACTTTGGTTAATAATTTGACCAAGTTAAGTTCATAATTTGGTCTCACTTTCTTCATATGAAATGTTGTACTATGTCTTAGGTTTTCATCGGTTCAAGAATCGCCTAAATCCGAGTTTTCTAGAGAGAGTTATAGCCATCCAAACATTGCTGCTCAATGAAAATTCTGCAGAATCTCAGTACAGTAATTTAATTTTGCTCAATGATTTTGAAAGGGTTAATGGCCTAATTTGGGTTGGTGTTCTTCATGAAAGTTTTAGGTCTATATCATATCTAATTTCTGGTAAAATTTCAGGTCAATTTGACCAACCTAGCTCGAGTTATGACTAAATGAACAGTTACTGTTCATTTGGTCAGTTTGGTGCAGTGGCAGCCAGCAATCAATTCACTTTGGTCAATTGTTTCACCAAGTTTTGGTCAGTTTTTGGCCATGGTTCCTTAATGAAAATTGTGCTCTTTTATGTCTATTTTCATCTCCAATTGGTGGCATATCAATTGGACTTGTAAAATTTGAGTTTTGGTCCTTCAAAGTGGGTTTGGTCATGCTGCCAGCAGCATGACCATTGACCTACGAATTTGATTTTTATTCCAACAATTCCCACACAACTTATTTGGTCATAATTGACCATTATTTCACTTCACAATAAGTCCAACATGCCATTTATGCATTTTTCCCAAAATTTGGTTCACAACCCTAGCATTTAAAACCCTAACTCATCAATTTCACTACTTTGTTGCAATTAATCACACTTAATGGTTTTAATACTAATCATTCAACCAAGAAAGGTTTCTAAACTCATTCAAATGTATCATATCCATGCAAATCATATTCCTCTCAAGCTGCCCAAAATTTCAGTTTAAGTCTTCCCCCATATTTGTTTCATTTAAATCAAGTTCTAAGCTCACTTTCAACCATCACATGTGCATTTGAATGGATAAATGAAGAGTTTAGCATACTAACCTTAGGTGAACCTTAAATCTTCACTTTTTGTTCTTCTTCTTCCTTCTTCTTCTTGCTTTCTTATGCTTCTTCTATACTCTTCAAGATGCAATAATGAAATTCATGTGGAGAATTTTAGGGAAAGCATGTTTAATTTAGGGTTTCAAAAGCTTGGTTAGACTTATCCATGGTGGAAGATGAAATAAGTGAGAGGGAAGAGTGAGTCACGTTTTTCCTTTTGAAGATGATGAATTTATTTTTTTTTCTTTTGTTTCTTTTATTTATTTTGCTATGGAAGACCATAAATATCAAATTTAATAAATATTTAATAAATTTGTTTATGACATCATTAATGATGTCATCAATTTTGACTTTTCCAACCTCTTTCCTTTTCTTTTTTTTTTTTCTATTTATTTCTCTATTAGTTCTTTAATTTTATTCTCGATTCCGAAATTTTCTTTTCTCCGATTTTATTTGTGATTAGGTCGAGTCACTCTGGTCAATTGACCAAATTGCTCCTCACGGTTCATCGGTTTGCAAATAATCCAATATTTCTTCCTCACGACCTAATTATTTGGTGGCTTAACAGTTCTTTTCGTGGTTTTCTCTTTTCCACTGTGTTCATAAGGGTCCTAAGGACCGCAGCGTCACTTTTTACGGTTGAAATTTGAGTTTAGAATGACTTCAGATCATTCCCGAGGAGGTCACTCATCGCTGTGACTCTCGGCTCGTTTAACCTCTTATGTTCTGTTTTTCTTATTTATAGTTAACTAATTAAACATTACTAATTATTTGTGTTTATGGCTTCTCAAATTGTCTTAAGTGTGGCCCTAATCCCATTAATTGTCCGGACCGACACCGGTCACCGGAACAGTGAAATATACCAGGCTATACAACGGGGGTGTTACATACAGACGGCACTCTACTGAAATTTTTATAAAATTTGCGAAAAAATAAAATAAGACAAAAATCTTAACTAGTTTTTAAATTCTAATTAAATATTTTGATACTTATTAGAAAATACTCACCACTTATAAAAAGTAAGAAAAATTATTTTAAAATCCCTTGTAGGATACTTAATGAGTTATCGGTAGGTATTCTACGGGATCATGTTATGCCTTACATAGGGGTAAGGGGTGACACATACCATGCTCTATGAGCTTGTTTTAAACCATATAAGGCTTTAGTAAGTTTATAAACATAATTTAGGTACTCATGATTTTCAAAGCCCGAAGGTTGTCCAACATACACTTCCTCATCAATATAACCATTTAAAAATGCACTCTTAACATCCATTTGACAAAGCATAAAGTCCTTGTAACATGTAAAGGCACACAACATTCTAATAACTTCAATTATAGCAACCGGAGCAAAAGTTTCATCAAAATCAATACCTTTCTCTTAGTTGTAGCCTTGAGCCACTAGTCTAGCTTTGTTTCTAACAACATTGCCTTTTTTATCCATTTTGTTTCTAAAAACCCATTTAGTACCAATAATTGAATGATTTTTAGGTTTAGGAACCAAATTCCAAACCTTGTTTCTCTCAAATTGATTGAGTTCTTATTGCATGGCAATAATCCAACTTTTATCATTTTGAGCTTCTTCAAAACATTTAGGTTCAATTTGTGAAACAAAGGCAACATTACCAAAATATTTTCTCAATTGTGCTCTAGTTATTAACCTTTGAGATGGATCATCAATGATGTCTTCTTGGGGATGATTTCTATAGAATCTCCATTCTTTAGGTAAATCTTCATATTAGGGTTCATTCACTTGTAATTCTTCCAAATTTGGCTTTGCTTCATTGATTTTATCATTGTTGGCATTATGGACATCTATTGTGGTATCTCCTTAAGTTTCTTCAACTTTGTTTTTATTTTGTTTTATTTCTTGACTTGATTTTACATTTTCTTTTCTAAACACTTGCTCATTATTATCATCAAAAATATCTTTCCTTTTAATAGAAGGGTTAGCCTCATCAAACAAAACATGAATAGTTTCCTCAATAACTAATGTTCTTCTATTAAACACTCTATATGCTTTACTCTTTGTTGAGTACCCAAGAAAGATTTCTTCATTGGATTTAGCATCAAATTTCTTCAAGTTATCCTTCTTGTTATTTAAGATATAGCACTTACATCTAAATGCTCTGAAATATGAAATATTTGGTTTTCTTCCTTTCCAAAGCTCATAGAGGGTCTTTGTCAAAATTTGGTCTAATCAAAATTCTATTCAACACATAGCAAGAAGTATTAATAGCTTTAGCCCAAAAATACTTTGGCAAATTATTTTTATTCAACATGGTTCTAGTCATTTTTTGTAAAGTCCTATTTTTCCTTTTTATAACCCCATTTTGTTGTGGAGTTCTAGGAGCTGAAAAGTTATGGTTGATTCCATTTTTATCACAATATTTCTCAAATAAATGATTTTCAAATTCAGTTCCATGATCACTCCTTATAGATATGATGCAAAAACTTTTTTCATTTTGAACCATTTTACTAAAGGAGGTGAATTTCTCAAAAGTTTCATCTTTATGAGTAAGGAAGAATGTCCATGCATATCTTTAATAGTCATCAATAATAACTAAAGCATATGTCTTCCCACCAAGGCTAAGAGGAGACACGGGTCCAAACAAATCAGGATGAAGCAATTCTAATGGCCTAGTAGTAGAAACAATATTTTTAGATTTAAAAGATGCTCTAGTATGCTTTCCTAGTGCACATGCCCTACATTGAAATTCATTTTCATAGTTAATCTTAGGAAGACCTTTCACAAGTTCTTTCTTAGACAATTTTGAGAGTGTGTGCATGCTTGCATGTCCTAATCTTCTATGCCATAAATAACTAAAACTATCAAAAGATACTAGACATATACCATGATTAGTTTCAAAGTTATTCATGTTAAGCAAGTAAAAATTATTAGATCTATTGGCAATGAACAATATGTCATTATCTAAGTTATCAATTGTACAATGAGAAGAAGTGAACTTTACCTCAAAACCTTTATTACAAAGTTGGCTTACACTTAGCAAGTTGTATTTCAAACATTCAACAAGTGACACATCTTCAATGTAAGGTTTGGTTCCAATTGTGCCATTTCCAATTATTTTTCCTTTTCTTTATCTCCAAATTTCACATGTCCTCCATCTACCATTGTGATTTTTGAAACTTGTCCTTTTCACTGGTCATGTGTTTTGAACAACCACTATCTATATACCATTTTTCACTTTCCTTCATCCCTTTAAAACAAACCTGAAATTTAATCATTTAGCTTTAGGTACCCAAGCAACTTTGGGTCCTTAGGGGTTAGTGACTTTAGGTAAGGTTCCCTTTGGCACCCATACCTTCTTTACCTTAAGGAAAGCCTTCCTAAGTGCACAAGAACTAATCATATGACATCTTTGATTGCAATAATAACATGTGACATTAGGCAAGGAGGATGTAGATGCTTTAATGAAATGATTCTTGTATTTAACATAGTTCATGAAACCGTCAAAACCAATTCCATGTTTTTCATTTAAAATTCTTTGGTTTCCAAGAAGTACATCTAGAAATTTCCTTTTCCATTTGTAAATTTTGCCAAATCATTTGTCAAAGATTCTATTTTAGCTTCAAGAACCTTATTTTTCTCAATGAGCTTTTCACAAGTTTCTTTTGAGTTTTTCAACTCCAAATCTAGCTCTTTAAACAAAGCAATTTGTCTTTTCTAAAATTCATTTTTTTTATACACATTGGACATAGTAATATTTTGTGATCTCAATTATTCAATTTCTAAATTCATTTTAGTCTATTTTCTCTTATAGTTTCTATACTCATCATACACTTTAGCAAATGCAAGTTCAAGTTCCTCTACATTAGGGGGTTCAAGAGAATTTACCTCATTATCACTTTCTTCTTCCTTTTGTGAACTTTCGACTTTCTCTTCAAATGCCATCATACAAAGATGAGCAGTCTCTTTGTCACTTGATTCATCATTTGAAGATTCTTCATTGTTGCTCCATACAACTTTCATAGCTTTCTTGCTCTTGTCTTCTTGTCCTTTCTTCTTTTTGAGCAATGGACATTTGAACTTGATATGTCCCGGTTTATGACATTCATAACATACAATTTCTTCTTTTGATTCCTTGAAACGTTTATCCTTAGGAGTATACTTTTTCAAGAATTTCTTGTATTTACTTCCTCCCTTCTTGAAAGCTCTTTTGAATTTCCTTGCAAATATAGCCATTTCATCATCATCATCACTTGAAGCACTTGAGTTGTCACTTGAGTCAACTTTAAGTACAACTCCTTTCTTCTTCTTTTCATCCTTATTTGAAGCAATGTTTTTTTTTTCTTTTGCTCATTTTCACTTCATCTTTCTTATATATCATCTCATGTGCAATAAGAGATCCGATAAGCTCATCATAGGTGAATGTTCTAAAATCCTTGGTATCTTGGATAACTGTAGTCTTTGCTTCCCAAGACTTTGGAAGTGATCTGAGGATTTTCTTCATAAGTCCGGCTTCCTCAAATCTTTTACCAAGTGCTTTAAGGAGATTGACAAGATCCATAAACCTTATACTCATATTTGCAATTGATTCACCTGGTTTTATCTCAAATAGCTCATAATCTCGGATAAGGAGGCTTGCTTTGGATTCCTTAACGACGTCCGTTCTTTCATAAGTGACTTCAAGCTTATCCCAAATTTCCTTAGCAGTTTGACATCCTGAAACACGATTGTATTCATTAAGGTCACGTGAGCAATGCAAAATATTAATAGCTTTAGCATTTACAGAAATTTTCTTCCAATCATTGTCATCATATTCATCTTCATTTTTAGAAACTTTAGTGTTTCCTTGACCATTTTTGTGAGGAACATATGGACCATTTTTAATAATTCTCCATGCATCAATATCTACAGATTGTATGAAATCTCTCATTCTAACTTTCCAAAATGAGTAATTAGTGACATTAAAGAGTGGTGGTCTAGTAATTGAGTAGCCTTCAGGTAGTGGTGCAGGTATACCGGCAGCGTTGCTAGATGAACCAGTCATTGGGGATCACTCCAAGGTTGTGACACCTTAAGCAAGAGAGACAAGCTTTGATACCAATTTGTTGTCCCAAAATAGTCCAAGAGAGAGATGAATTGGACTTAAACAATTTTTTGGCCCTTACTTATAATTCAAGTATAATTACTTGTAGCCTAATAAAAAATTGTGGCTTTGTTCAACTAGATTCTCCTATATATAGTGAAAGTGATATATGTTTCAAGAATGTGTCCCTAAATTGCAATTCAAGCCTCAATCAATATTTATATCAATTTTTGACATAACATTCATCACAAAATATTCAACTAATTTCTCAACCTACTCAATATATCATCAAATATATCAACTCAATCTATTCAATCAACGTTCAATTTCATGCATAGAAATTAAATTACACAAAAGTAAAGAGATTCAGGTTAGAGAAATCAAACACAATGATTTTTATAGTGGTTCTGCTTAACTAGCCTACATCCACTCTCTCAAAGAATCCTCTTTGAGTCTTCACTCTACTATTTGCTCTTTTAAAGGCAAAAGACCAAAAGCCCTTTACAACTTTTTCAACACCAAACTTTTACCAAGGTAGCTTGAACCCTTAACAAGTGCTATCTCAAGCACTCACACTCACAAGCTTCAATAGGTGCTTGTACAATAAATGCAATTTAATGTTTTAACACTCACTCTCACTCAATACAAATCAAACTATAAAGAAGAGATGAGTTGATTTGCCAATGGTAGCTCAAACACTTTAAAGCTCTTGAATGAAAGCAATAAATGAAAAATCAAGATTGGAGTGCAATTGTAAGCTTTCATCAAGTGTAAAATGAAGTAAAGAATGTGTATTTATAATCTCAAATCATTTTAGATTGTTTGAAACCTTTTTGGAACATTATACACTCTGTTCTAGACAAAATAGCCGTTATTTTATCTTTTTGTACGAAGTAGAGTAACTCTGATCATTTAGTAAACTAATGAAATTTTTGGCAACAGTAGTAAACTAATTAGTAAACTATAATTTTAGCAAAAACATTAACAAACTAATTTTTTAGCAAACAAGTTAGCAAACTAATTTACCAGATGTCTGTTTCAAATTATAATCTTTAAAAATCTAATTTAGACCTTAAGATAAATATATATTCCAATAGCAATATTCAAGGTCATAATGAGAGAAAATTTTATAAAATAATTGAAAGAAAAATTAATTTTGAACTCCAATTGATTAAAACTTTCATCTATTATTTCTACACAAATCCTAAGACTCAATTACTAACTTTATGACTTTCGTACCTTCAACTTGAGTTTTAGCTTTCATAATCTTGTTCTTTCTCAACTTAGATTCATCTTGAGATGCCTTTGAGTGCCATTCCTCCTTAGATGCAACTTCAAAGATTCTTCATGAATAAGAGAAATAATCTACACATCACTTGAAATTGAGTTTGATAAATTCTAGTTGAGTTTTATTATCATCAAAATCAATGCTCATTTTGAGCTACACGGGTCAACATTTTGCTTATAGGCTTGGGCTGTGGAATCCTTAAATCGTGAGCCATGAGTTTGACTTTAGTTTTGAGCTTGGGTTTTAGTTGGTTTACGTTGTATTTAGCTTCATTCTGTCTGGATTTTATTGATGTATTAAATATTTCATCTAATAATATTTCTCTGACTTTAGAAAAAAAAATAAAATCATTTAGTATGGGGAAGAATTTTCCTGGGCAGCGTTGTGATTGAGATCATTGGCGAGAAACGAGGAGAAACAAAAACAGTATCGCGGCAAGCACAAAAGCGAAAGCGATCATCTCTCCATCCAGATTAACGCAAACAACAAAATTCTTTCTTCCTTCCTTCTTAGACAATTTATGACCGTACATTTCCATTCACCTTACCTTTTTGCCGCTTCTACTATGACCATTTCAAGCCCCTAAAATGAAAAACAAAAAATTAAGAAAAATAAAAACAAAGTGAAAACAAAGAACGCAAATAATTCTGCATTTCTCTCACCCCCATCTCTCTTTCTTCATCCCCCAACTTCACTTCTTTCCTGAAACAATCTTTTCTTTTTCTTTCCTTTTACACTTACTCACCACCATAACAATGGAAACTAACACCTCTGAAAACAACCCTCTAGAGGAACAACCTTCTAAAATCCTCGAAACAGATATCGATCCCAATCATAATCCAACCCATGAACCTGATCCTAAGCCTGACCCTGCTGACACCGGAACTTCCAATTCTGTGTCTGACTCTCCAAAGCCTGAGGTCAAAACTGAAGATTTGGAGAAAGCAACTGATGTTGATCAGGGTCAAGAGGTTGATGACAACATGGAAAAGATAGAAGAGGCTCCTCCTGATGAAATCCATTGTACTCTCAAATCAGTCTCTGAAGATATCGACCAGTTTCTTTTGATTTTGTCATCCCAGAAAGGCAAAAAGGAAATTGTTGTAAAAGAAGGCACGAAAGGTGATGATGATGACAAGAAAGATGATGAAAAAGAAGGAGAAAATGATGAGAAGGTGGTCTCCATGGATATTCCTGTATTTGTTGAGAAGTTTTTGGATCTTGTTGGAGAGCTTGTTGTAGAATATGAATCCGTTGAAGGGAAAGGGAAGTGGGGCCAAGTTCCGGAGGATGATTTGTCATTTCTTGACGCTGTAAATCGGGTTTCTAAGCTAACAAACTCCCTTGCTGAGTTCAAAGCGGATCCAAATAATTGCACTTTGGTCAATTATATTGGAGGGATCTACCAAAGAGCGATGTCCTTCTTGGAGGATCAATTCAGGTTGCTTCTTGAAGATTATAAAAGTAACAATGAGGTAGAAAATAACGTTGCGAAGCAGCAGGAAGAAAACGATCGCTGCGTGTTACCCGAACCTGACGATCAAGTCACCGAGGAAGACAATTTCACAGGATATTCTGAGGATGTTGTTGCAAATTTGAATAGGATCGCCAAGGAGATGATCTCAGGAGGATATGAATCTGAATGCTGTCAGGTTTACGTGATCACAAGGAGGCATGCATTTGATGAGTGCTTGGACATGATGGGATTTGAGAAGATAAGCATTGATGAGGTGCAAAAAATGCAATGGGAAGCATTGGAGAGCGAGATCCCTGCATGGATCAAGACCTTCAAAGATTGTGCAACAATCTATTTCGCTAAAGAACGCAAGTTTGCCGAGGCTGTTTTCTCTGATTTCCCATCAATCTCTTCCTCCCTTTTCAGCAATCTTGTGCGAGGAGTGATGATCCAGCTCCTCAATTTCACTGAAGGTATTTCGATGACAAAGCGCTCTGCAGAGAAACTATTTAAGTTTCTAGACATGTACGAAACTTTGCGTGACAGTATTACAGCAATGGATGATTTATTTCCTCAGGAATCTGAAAATGAGCATAAACCAGAAATGTTAACAGCTAAGTGTCGGATTGGAGAGGCCGCAATTAGTATATTTTGTGATTTGGAAAACTCCATCAAGTCTGATACAGGAAGAACCACAGTTCCTGGTGGTGCAGTTCACCCGCTGGCTCGCTACACAATGAACTATTTGAAGTATGCTTGTGAGTACATGACAACCCTTGAGCAAGTATTCAAGGAGCATTCGAAAATCGAACGAGCTGACTCAACAAGTAGGCCACATTTCGAAGGCAAGACTCAAGACTTCAAGAGCAACATTAACGCCGGAGAAAACAATTCACCATTCTCAGCTCAATTGGTGAGAGTTATGGATTTACTAGACTCAAATTTGGAGGCCAAGTCAAAGCTTTACAGGGAAATCGCATTAAGCAGCATTTTCATGATGAATAATGGACGCTACATCTTGCAGAAGATAAAAGGCGCAGTGGAGATCCATCAAGCAGTGGGAGACGCTTGGTGCCGCAAGAAATCTTCAGATCTTAGAAATTTCCACAAGAGTTATCAGAGAGAGACATGGGGTAAGCTGTTGGGTTGTTTAGGTCACGAGGGTCTACTAGTGAATGGAAAAGTAGTGAAACCAGTGCTGAAAGAGAAGTTTAAAAACTTCAACTTGATGTTTGATGAAATCCACAGGACCCAGAGCTCGTGGGTTGTGAGCGATGAGCAGCTTCAGTCTGAACTTAGGATTTCTATATCCGCAGTGGTGATACCGGCGTATCGATCATTCTTGGGAAGGTTTTCGCAGAATTTGGACCCTGGAAGGCAATATGAGAAGTACATAAAATACCAGCCTGAAGATATAGAGACTTGTATTGATGAGCTTTTTGATGGAAAGAAGAGACCATAATAACCATGCATGGATGAACAGAGATTATAAAAGCATTGAAGAATGATCAGTTGAAACCACATTGATAATGCAAATTAAAGCTGGTTTTAGTCATTTTTAATTTGGTGCTGATTACGCATGGTAATTAAAATGGGTTAATCACTTTTGTTCTAATTCTTTTCCTATACTGATTGAAGTGGCTAAAGCAAGTTCTTATTGGGATTTTGAGGGAGGTGATCCAGCTCTATAAGACTATTCATCTTCTGTAATTTGTTTGTTCTTATATTTTGTATTATGGACAACATGCACGATTCTGATTGTAATCTTGGTGATCTATACCTTTGTCAGTTTTTTTACAATTTCAATAAATTATTTGCACATATTTAATTAGCTCATCAACCTACTTTAATTACTAACTTAGATTCTGTTTGTTTCAAATAAAATATTTATTTTAAAATAATTTTTATATTTTTTAGTATTTGGAACACTAAGAAAAATTAGTTAATAAAAAATATTTTTCTGATCAAATGAAAAACTAAATCATTTTTAAGAAAAAAAATATTATTTTAAAAAAATATTATTTTTTATTTTCTAAATTTTGATAATTTTATTAAAATATAAATATATTTATACATGTATAAAATAAATATATATCATTAATTTAATATTTTAATTAAATACGAAAAATATTTTCATGAAAAATATTTTTTTTCATGAAAAATATTTTTTTTCATAAAAAATATTTTTTTAAAAAATATTTTTAAGTTATTTTCCATAAAATTAACAAGTTTTAGAGATTATATATTTCCTTACTCATATAAAAATATTTCTCTTTAAACCCATTTTTATGGGAGTGCTAAATTCATAGTCAATGGTAAGATTGATTACAATAGGAGTGATATACGCTCTCTCAATAAGAAATAATAGGGTATTAAATACAATATTATTATTTAAAATTATGATATATCAAAATAAAAATTTTATTTATAAAATATAATCATTTATAATTTAAATTTAATTTTTACACAAAAAAACAAATTTAGAATATAAGACAGTAAATAAATAAAAATTATTTTAAATTATTTTATGCTTACCAAATAATTAAATAAATCAAAACTTAACTACATAATTTTAACTGTGATATAATTTGAAATATAAATTTATCTCTCACTCTTTTTTTTTCTTAAAATTTAAAAAAAAGATTAAAATTCAAGTTTAATAATAATCCATCCAACCATTTTAAAAATTTGCATTGTATAGTAAATTTTTTAATTCAATAAATGATATGTTAGCATAAATGATTAGAAATTAATTATTAAAGGTCATAAAAATTTTTATATTAATAAAAGATTTGTGTTATAAATATAAATTAAAATTTAAGTAGTCTGATATTATATATCTAAAAATTAAAATATCATCCATATAATTTTTTTTATCTTAAAAAAACTTGGTTTATATTGAGATATTCTACAAAGTTTGAATGACTTATATAGTTTGGTTATGGTTTAAATGGCGATTAATTTTTTTTTTTTTTTAGGAATTAAATGGACTTTTGCCTTAAAAAGAAAAAAAAAAAGCAGAAAATGAGAAAAAAACAAGGCGGAAACGGCGCCGCTGCTGGATTTTGGCAATGGCGCCTGCTGATACACAAGGGTAGTATTGGAAATCGGAAGCTCACACGATCGACACAAGTCACAACCCGACCCCGCCCCACCCCGGCCCAACCCAAGCCCCCCGACCTGTGATTTGGCTTAAACTACGGAGTGCGAAGTGCGAACTACGAAAGCTGAATGCCCAAGCTCTAAGCTATAAAAACATCTCTCTCTGTAAGCAGTACCTTTGGGCTTTCAGAGCTCGAGTTCCGATTCCATCAAGTACAATCCTCACGGTCGTGGCAATTTCCAGTGCTCTTCTGCTAATGAAAGTCCCCTAATCCCTTCCCAAGTTCTCAATCGATGAAATTTTCGAGCAGGAGAAGGGCTATCTTTACCCGCTGTTGATTATTCTCCGAGAACCCTCACCCTCATTTTTTTTAGCAGGTTTCTCTCTCAGTATAGTTCTATCAGTTAGTCCTTTCTTGTTTCTGTGTTTTGTCATTGAATTTGTGTTTTTTCTGCTTATTGGCTCTGTTGTTTAAAAAAAATAATGTCTTAATTGCTTATGATTATTGCTCTTGCGTGCTATTTAATTTAATTATATATTTAGCTTTAATGTTGTTTTTTTTTTTTTGGGGGGTGGTTTAATTTTGTATACTTTTGTCTTCTGTGTAATTCTGCTGTGCTTTGTTTGTTTTGAGATTTTTTTTTCTTGGGAGTAGCATTTGCTGTAACTTCAACTGAGTAAACATACCAACTTAAGAAAGAAAAAGAAAAACATAAAGAGAGAGAGAAAGTCCTAGGGCATTGAACAAGATATAATATTTCACTGTTTTTTTTAATCATTTGAAGTAATTTTAATTTTGTAGATAACCATTAAGATAATCCACACTGTTGTCAAATGTGCAGCTTTGTAAAATTAAATTAAATGTACTCTCGAGTTAATCACATTGAAGCAGAAATCACTGCAATGCATATGTTGTTTTGCTATCTTATTTGTGGAAGCCTGGATCTTTTCCTTTATCACTCTGTTAAATGCAACAACTGGATTTTGTTACTTTCTGTATCATGTACCCTATTATAAATTTGATGAGCTGAGTTTCCAGTGTATTGATACTTCAATATCATGTGCCCTAATATTGGTATCTCTAATCCCTGATGCTGTTTGTGTATTGATACTTCAATATTCTTCTTTTCACTGTGTGCACAGTTTTTATTACTTGTCTTTCTGTAATCGCTATGAGTTGTCCACTCACTTGAGCTTAGGGAACAAAAAATTCAACTTCAAATGCATTATCCTTTTGATAAGCTAAACTGATTCTTTGTAAAATTTTGGAATCTTGTGTTGTTGATATCTAAATGTGTCTTCTTTTCTAGGGTAAAATAGAGATGATATTTCTCTCATTTCCTGAAATAGGAACCGAGCCATCATAAAGCAATTAATTTATGCCCAGAAAAGCATTATTTTCTAAAATTTATGAGCATTATGAAATTTGTGGCTAAATGGGTTCAGGCTTGTAACTTGCACTTGCTATTTCTGTTGAGATTATTTATTGTATTTTGAATTGGATATCTGGACTCTAGTTGTCAGTGAAAACGATAACATGTGAATTTTCCTCTTAAATGATGAAGTCTAAGTCTGGAAGGGCATTTATTAATGCATTTTCTGTTGTTTTAGTTGTGAGATTTCCTCTCTTTGGATTGAGTTAAATGATATCAAGTGTGCTAAATATGAATATCCTTTTTGAAGCATTTGTTTGTTGCATTTTAAACAGTAACATGGTATGTTTTGCTTGAAACAAACTTTCTTAGTTCTGGTTTTAGGTGATGGTATGTTATTTTAATGCAAGACTATCTATATGTATTGCATATTAAGTTATATCCTTATATATAAATCTGCCTGAGAACATTTTGGGAAAAACCCATTGACACCTTGTACTTTCAAATTTCAATTGAACCTATTACCTGCCTGTTGTTTTATTTTTGTAATATATAGACCCTTACGGTTCATATGTATAGCGTGTAATTATGCTCATGCCGATGTGGAAAGAAAATCTGACAGTTCTATTTGACTCTTGATTTGTTTACTTTTTCACTTATTTTCTACCATCTCACTTCAACATGCTGCCCAGGGTAGGATGACCCAAAAGAAAATCTCAATTCTTGTTTTAGAGCAAGAACAATGGCAAATCCAAACTCCAGAGCAAGATTAGCATTCTTTGTCAACATGGAACATGAACATCTCTTGTCTGGCCAAGAGAAGGAAAAATAAAAATAAAAATTATTTAGATTGAATTCCTGCTAGCACAGATGAAGAACACGTAATTAGATTTTTATTTTATGGTAATATTAATTTTTGGGTTTCCCTCTTTTCAGTTTTTTCTTGTTTCTACTATAAATTTTCATGAAAGAAGGGGACAAATAAGGATTTAATTAAATGCCTTCCCTTTACCTGTTACTATTACTCCTTCACCTTCTCCTACTCTCTCATCTTTCTGCAATGAGACCTACAGTACAGCAAATAAACGGTCTCCGCAATCAGATTTCTAGGTAACACAATTCTTATGGGTGTAAATTAACCAACAAAAGTAATCCACAAAATATCTCTCTAGGTCACTTAATACCATCAGAGCAAGCTAAACCTGGTGGTTGCTTCCACCTCCGATCGGTTTGATTTGGTTGATTAGGCAATTGAGAACCAAAATGACCCATTTCTCTCCCTCTTCCTCTTGACTGTTTTTGTATAGTGAAGGTGCATTGGTATTTCATTCTGAATAAAACCCAAAATCTTTTGATCATAGAAAAGAAAGAATGAGTAAGAAACTTAAAAGAGTAAAAAGAATGAGAGATCGAGGGAGAAAGAGCAAGACCTCTTGTAGTTTTTTATTCACTAAAATGCCTGTAAGAATTTTTTTAACCGCTGTGTATTGAGATGCTCTGATCTAGTGGCATCAGCAATAAGGATCTAATTGTTTTGAAAATAAAACTATAATGGAGTAATAGATGTAGAGGTTTAGTAGGTTTTCACAGCATGTTTAACGGAAAATTACGTAATAGACCTTTAAGTGATTCTGCAGACTTTTGAATCAAGATTAATTTTTCTTCCTTGCCTTTTCTTTTTTTATTTTTTTTAAAGGTGTCTTTGGTGTTAAAAAATCTCCTTTGTGCGTCACTTATCTGGAGAGTCAATGGGTAGTTCATTTAATCCTCAGATTTTAGTGGAAAAGCTTGCCAAGCTCAACCCTTCACAGGCAAGCATAGAGAGTATCCTTTTGATATGGATAGTGAATAATGCGTCTCTTCCTATTTATACTTCTAATTTCTGTCTAGGATAATTGTGTTGGATGTTTTCACTTTCATGAATGGTCAGGCATCCATTTTCAAAATCTTTTGGTAATAACATATGAAAACTCTATTATCAAGTTTGTTGCATTGATATCTCCAAATTTAAAAAAAAAAAAAAATGATGCATTGCAGTTGAGCTTTACCAAGCAACTCTCAGAAATTATCCTTATAATGTTCTCTAAGGTAAAAGCTATGTTATGTTTAATGGCTTTTGGAATCCTCTATAACTTTACACCTTGAGTTGTACCATTGGTTGTCATTTTCTCCTCAATGTTTGGAACAAAGTCTAAATATTTTGTTTGGTTAATTTGCTAAGTGGTTTTTCTTCAATGATATATGGTCACAGTACATTTAGCATGTATATATGTATTAGCCTTTTGTCTTATGTAATCATTTAAACCCCTAACCTTCAGTAGACTGTGGTTCTTTTGTTTCTAATTTGCAATCCTTAACGCGCTAAGCTTTATCACATTGGTGCATTTTCCATATGAATAAAGCAAAGCAAGTTGTAGAAACATGGGAAAAACAATTTCATTGCTCTCCACGTGAGCAAAGATTGGCTTTTCTGTATCTTGCAAATGACATTTTGCAGAATAGTCGTCGTAAAGGTTCAGAGTTTGTTGCTGAATTTTGGAAGGTTCTTCCAGATGCTCTCCATGATGTAATTGGAAATGGGGATGAGGTTGGAAGAAATGCTGCGCTAAGGCTGGTACTTAATGCTTACTTTTACTCTATTTACTTTTATTGAAAAGAGGTTATTATGACTACTTTTTTATGCCTTGTTCCCATGTATTTGCTTGCTACTTTTGTCTTTTGGGCATGCTTTTATGTGATTGCTATCTCATGAATTTTTTTTTTTTTTAAATAAACCTCATGTTAGGAGAGCAATTCAATGTTTAGATTTAGCACGTGACATTTATATATTGGACAGAAAATTAGAAACGGAGCTGTAGCACAATTTTTAAACAAGAAAACATGAAATTAAATGATAAATGTGGGAATGTGTAGCTAAGTGAGGAAAAGTATAATCATTTTCCTTTGTATTATGAGCAGCACAAGTATAAATGTCATGGAAGCATGGGTAGTGAAGATGTCTAGATGTGTTAATGTTTATTCTGCTTGTTTAGATGTGTTAATGTTGATTCTGCTTGGTTTTTAGTCGTTTAACAAGATGGGTTGTACAATTAGAGAACAAACTTGTTTATGTATCTTGGTTTTCCAATCATAGGATTTACATTAGGGCGGTCAACTTTCATATTTCAAATTCTACAAAATTTATATTTTGTTTCTATATCTATATGTTTCATGATTTTTGTGAAATTTGCTCTGATCCAGACAGTGCTAAAGACTATCGGTATGGTTTGATTGTTTTAGCTCGGAGTTGCCTTAACCAATGGCTTAAGCCAATTTGGCTTGGCTCCCCCTTGCTATATATTCACTTTCAATTTCTTGTTATTTTCTAGTGTGGGACTCGAATACTCCCCCTTCAAGTGCAACTGGACTACATTTAAATTTTTAGATCAAGTTGTCACTTATATTGCATGCAGTGGCCCATCTTTTGTAGCTTGACCCTACGATTCTAGTTCTTTTTACTAGCCTATGGATCCACCTGGATTTGGCTTTTTGCGGCACTGTCCACCATGCTTTTTCGGGTCACAAATTGTGGCCTGCTCTGATACCATGTGAAATTTCCTCCAACCCAGAGAGTGGTGAAGAGTGTTGGTATGGTTCGATTGTTTTAGTTTAGGATTGCCTCCACCAAAATGGCATAAGCCAATTTAGCTTTGCTCTCCCTTGCTATATATTCACTTTCAATTTCTTTTTATTTTATGATGTGACAATTTTGAACATCAATATTTTACGGCAATGAAACTAAATTGTTGGAAATTCTTAATCAAAAACTGGTTGGGGATGATTACATGCATCCCTTCTTCCATTTTATCCCTTATCGCCAATAATAAAATGAATAGAATTTCAAGTCATCCTCTAGTGTGTGGAAAGATGTCACTACCCGTGAAATTCTTGGATTCGGTACTATTTTTAGTCTTAATTAGTAAAAGAAAAAAATGCAAACCTTTGCTCCAATTTGCTTTTAGGGTCAATTCTTAATTTTTTCAATTATATACACAACCTGTTATATTAATGTCAAACTGTTAACGGTAACCTAACATGAAATGGCATGTGCCATAATTATTAAATTGCTTACATTACATATTTAATTTATAAAAATTTACGCAAGCATATTTTAGGGGAGGGAGAGAGGTAAAGGGAGAAGACACTAGGACAAAAATTCAGAACTTCTTTTCTTTTGAAGTTTTAAATAATAATCAATGATTTTCTAAAATATTGTTAATAATTTTTTCCATAGTCAAAAACTTAATTATACTATATAATATGCTAAAATGAAAGTATGTTTTTAATAAAATATTTGCCATGTTAGAAATTTTAGAATTGTAGCATATGAACTTCCAAATTTGGCTACATTAATGTCAATATGAAAGGTTCTTCCAAATTTGGCTACAATTAATATCAATATTGGTTTTGTTTATAATTGACAAATTGGAAACATGATTGGCTCTGATTGCGAATTTGAATAAAGGTTTAGATTTTTTTTTAATTGTTAATCCCATTATAGTACTATTTACTACTCACAAGTGAGGGTTAATTGCTGAATCACTGAAAGAAAGAGATAGTGTGGAGATCTCTCTACCAGTATAGTTAAATTGCTTTGAACATGTCATTTTAGTTTCAATCATGTCTTGCAACATTATTCGAATAATGTTTTTGACAGCATGATCTAATGCTTCTTCTTGTTTTGTTCAAGATTCTCACTTTGTGTCTAGAGTTGTTGGGAGAAAAATCTTCCCCATTTTGTGAGATACATGACACGTGCACTTGTATTTAAATTTATGCTTGATTATGTATGAACTTCTTGAATAAATTATGTTGTAATTAGTTCGCTGTACATATTATGGTCCACTTTATTATTTTGGCATGCAGATTGGCATATGGGAAGACAGAAAAGTTTTTGGTTCCCGTGGGCAAATTCTCAAGGAAGAACTTGTGGGAAAGCACTCAGATAGTAGTAACAGAAATGGAAAGACTATAGGCTTCAAACAGGTAAATTGCATTGTGCTGATTGAAACTTTTCTCCACAGTTATATTTTGTATTTGGTTTGAGGACTACAAGTCTATAATGATCTCTCGTTTTTCTATAGAAACAGCCTCCTGGAATTTCTGGAAGTACACTAGACAAGATAATTGCAGGTTATCAAGTCGTTCATGGTGGCCAGGTGGATGAAGATATTATAATAAACAAATGTAGGAATGCTATTAGCTCTCTTGAGAAAGCTGAGAAGGAAATTGGTGTCAATATTAATTCAGGTAACTTATGTCTAATCATTTATGCCTTTGTTGAAATTCCTAATAAAAATGTACTTTTTGTTTGCATGTTAAGACAAAATTTATCTCTGGTGAGGCTCTAACTACTTAGTGGGCAAGTGGTTTTAGATGTGAAGATAAAGAGCGAAGTTAAGACGAAAAAGAGATTTATGCAATATAGAACTCAATGGTAGAACCTAAAAGGCACACACCAAATAACTTTTTAAGGGGAAGCTATTGATAGGTGTATGGAATTTATATGATAACGTTGATACTGCATGCAACGCGATGGCGAGTTGCATTAAGAAAGTAGCAATGGCAAAATATGAGAGGTTTTTGAGAAATATAAGTTGGCAAGGAGAGAAGCTAAGAAAGTGGTTAGCTAGGCTCATGGTAAATCTTTAGTCAATTTTTACAATAGTAGATGTTCAAGCTATCACGGCTGAAGGAAAAAATGGATAGAGATCTGAATCAGGTCAAGTGCATTAAAAATAATAATCAACAAATTTTATCAAGAGATAGTGAGATCAGAAAGAGATGGAGATGCTATTTTAATCATTAAG
This sequence comes from Hevea brasiliensis, assembly GCF_030052815.1. NCBI lineage: Eukaryota > Viridiplantae > Streptophyta > Magnoliopsida > Malpighiales > Euphorbiaceae > Hevea > Hevea brasiliensis. The sequence goes on along the minus strand of NC_079498.1, from coordinate 96,443,755 downwards.
CGAATCATGAGGATGACTTTACAGACCTTAATGTTCCTTTTAAAGAACACCTTAACTACGCTCATAAAATCAGGTTTGTTAAAGTGACTATAAAGAATATGAAGATGTGGAGAGTTTGTGGCTCAGATGATATCCTTATAAAAGTAAAAAAATATAGAAGGGTAATAAGTTAGTGATGGAATTAGTGGGAAGGGAAAGAGGAACTAAAATGATGTGGAAAGAAATAGTATGAAAAATTTATAATTTTTGAATATTGATGCAAAATTGGTTTCAGTTAGAGCTGAATAGCGAAAATGATCCATATAGCTAACCTTAACTCGTTTGGAATTAAGGTTCAGTTGTTGTTATTGTTAAGACAACATTTGGTAAAATTGAAGATTAAGTGCTGAAAATTTAAGGGTTAAATAATTATAAAACTGAAAATATTAAGATCTGAATTATAACTGAATTCATAAATGCTTAAAAAAAAAAAACTAAACGTTAGGAATTTAATTTTTGTTAGTTGGAATGATTATTATTGTGGGAATAATGTTTGGAAGTGGTGGTACAGGTGTTAATTTTGATGGTAGATGAGGCAATAGATGATGTGTGATTGTGGTGGTTGGGTAATAATTATGGTACTAGTGAATGATCACCATGTTGGTAATCAGAATAATGGTGGTGGTGCTAGTTGAGCAAGATGGTAATAGCAGCACATTGTCATTTGTGGGGTTGGCTGTAGCTATGATAGTGGTTTGGTGTGATGGTTGTGTTGGTAATAGTAGTGAACAAGAGCCATAGTGATGGGCCTAAATAATTAAGAACTGAAAAATAAATATTATCAAACAAGCTTAAACAATTAAGTGTTGAATATTTTTTAATGCTGTACGTGTATTGAGGAATTATATGTATTCTGTTGGGATATCCATATATTGCTTGGATATTTGAATTTTTATTGTTTGACTTCTACAATATGACAAACAACTTATATTTAACTATATGGAAAGTAGACGTATTATTGGCCTTTATGATTATTCTTCCATAAGTTCCATTGCATGAAGTGAGGAGCATCTGATTTTTTTAGCCTAGAGAGTTAGCCCCTTCATTTAGACTCCATTGGCTTGCTTCTCAAAGTAATAAATGTTGTCAATGATTAAGACAAGTGTACTAATTAAAGTCATCTAGTTAATCTGGACCCAGATATAGGGTTGGTGAATACAGAATGTTATTTTGTTGCTCATGCATTGATAAGGAGCTTGATTTTACATTGTCATGAATTGATTGGTTTGAACTTGGATGAATACTTTCTGAGAAAGCGTTTTGTAGTTTTGATTCAATCTTCATTTGGTGGATGTCACTAATTTTTTTTTCTTTACTTGAAAAAAAATCTGCATTTAAAGTTCCTAATGGTCCATGAATTCTTCTTGCTGCGCTTTTTCCTTTGCTGTCCCTTTTTGGAACAGGACAATTCCATGAAGCTTCATTTGTGGAAGAGCTGCAAGGGCAGCACGTTATTTTGAGGGACAGCATTGAAAAACTGAGAGTCATTGAATCATCAAGGGCAAGTCTCGTGTCTCATCTGAGAGAAGCTCTGCAGGAGCAGGTTGGTTAGGCAAACTATTCCATAGAAACAAAGAATGTTTGCATAATTAAAATAATTTAATGCAAGTATATTGAAGTGGAAATTATTTTGCAACAGGAATCCAAGCTGGAACAAATTCGCAATCAACTTCAGGTTTGACATCTTGCACATGCACTGCTTAAGTTGGCTATTAATATTGCTTATTCCTATGACATAGTGATAAATTGTCACTGGAAACGTCTCTCTGATTTGTTTGAATTATGAATACCACTAATGCTTGGAATTTCCTGGATAATATGTAGAATATGCTTAATTTAAAGGTCCTGGTGTGTATGTTTCTTGCTTTTCCAAAACAATTAATAGCCAGATCTTTGACTTTTTACTACGATTTCCTGAGTTGAATGTTTTGGAAGAGCTAGCTATACAGGTTTCTAACTACTCCACACTGCTTGGTTTAAGCTTCCCTAGAATTTTTTGGACACCTGATATGAAAGTATAGGTAAATTGGAATTATTCCTGCTTCAGTTTGCTTCTATATTTTATCACATTGGCATTGGCAGTTGATAAGTTCATATGGTATGCCCTGATATTTATGTGTTGGCAAATTATCAGTGGCCTGCTAATTGAAATTTAAAGAAGTCACCCTTTGTCTTTAACTTTTCTCTTTTGACTTTGGCTTCGCGAGTCTTCCCTTAAAACAGTAATATACTAACACAAATAAGTTTTAAAGTTCAGCTTCCAAATCTGTTTAGTAAATGTAAAATGCTTTACAAATTTTTAACCTTTAATAAACACTCTGATAACCAGCGAGTATGGCATTTTTTTCTGTGGTAACCAACATGTTTCTGGTCTTCCTTCCATATGTATTGCAGGCTGCTCAGTCCCAGTCAGAACATGCTAGTAATGTCTGCCAGCAGTTGCTGCGTTCCAATACTGTGCAGTTAGTTGCTGAGCAAGGTTTGAAGGAAGTAAAAACTTCCATTGCATCTCAAAGCTTTATACCTGGAGACAGGGAACAATCCGCTCCAGCAATGTATGCACGGCAGGTATCTTTCCCTGAAAAAACTGGCCAAATTGAGGAAGATCCCCGTAGATCTGCAGCAGCTGCAGTGGCAGCAAAATTAACTGCATCGACATCCTCAGCCGAGATGCTTTCTTATGTCCTCTCTTCACTTGCATCTGAAGGTGTCATTGGCAATCCAATAAAAGAATCATCTGGTGAATACCCCTCTGAAAAGAGGGCTAAGCTCGAGAAAGACCAGCCTTATATACCAACCCAAAATCCCCCACAGCAACCACTCGCTCCTTTCCAACATCCTGAATCTTTCCAAGTGGCAAACACTGGTCAGCAATTAACTTCAAATGATCCACCACCTCCCCCATCATCACCTCCACCACCGCCTCCACTACCACCTATGCCACCATATTCAATTCCCCAGTACATGCAGACTGCTGGATCAATAAATGCTGTGCCATACGGCTACAGCATGTCCCAGCAGCAACCACCTTCCTTGCCTGGGTACTCGGGAGTCGGAACTCAAATGACTGGTATTGCACCCTTTACATTGCCCCCATCAAATTCATACGCAAGTTATCAGGGTTCAGATGGTAATTTGTACAGCCAACCATCATCGTTGCCAATTTCCCGGCAATAGAATTTTTTATGGCTGCTTGCAGTGGAGAAGGTTTTGCCAAGGAAACATGAGAGATTTCAGAAAACTAATGTAGCTTTTTAGTTACCCATGTGCCTTTGATCATACATATAATTAGATTTGCACATAGTAAATGTTTGTAACTTATAAGTCAACTGCTGGCGTTTCAACAATTTCTATGGATTGTTCAATTGATAAATATATATGAATTGATTTAGTTAGACTCTTGATTACTGGCTTACTGGTTTGTGGCTTCATTCCCTGCTGATTGTTCCGCTTGTGTCCAAATTCCTTGTGGGATTTGCATTGGCCATATAATTGGCTTTGACTGATACTTGAAATCTAACGATTTTGGAGATGATTTCAGTACCACCAAGCTTGACTCCAATATCACAGAGTTAATGCAATCATTGACTTGCTATCTAATACAAGGATTGGCTTGTTAGGATTATGTTCTGCATATCAATTTCAAAGGATTAGAATATTGAACTCAACGCCACAAATCCTAATCCCTTGCCAGGCAAAGAGAAAAAAGAATGAGTGGGGACATTGATAATGTTAAAAGGACAAAAGGACGGTGGTGATGAAAGAATCACGTGTAGATGACGTGCCAATAGAGCTTTATGAGCCATGAGCATGTTTGGCTTTCTGTTAGAACTGTGTTCAGAGCGTTGTCTAGTCCTTTTGCTGTAACATGGACAGCACCAAGTCCATCAATACCTCTCTGACCAATTTTGGTCAAAAAAGAAACACTCAGAGCGAGTTCCCATGGTTTTGGGATTGTAACCAAGTCTTGAAACTTTTAACTTAGGACTCAAACTAGCACAACTAAGTGCCTGGTTTAGGGAACCAACTTCAAATCCTTGTTTCAGACATCTTTGTCTCTTCAAACCCTCTTCAATATCATGGAATCTTTCTCACTTGCATATATTTATATTCCTATTAACATCAATACACACAAACAAAAAACACAAATCACCATTTTACTTTAAATAAATATATCAACAAAGATATTTTTAACTTGATTTATCTTAGTGAGATGATTATTTAACATTTCACATAATTATTTTAATTGAATTAATTAGAATTCGCAGTCAAAATTTCACATCTTTAAAGATGATTTTATATTGATAAACTAAAGGTTATTGATAATAAAATATTTTATATTACTTTTGATTTAAGTTGTTAAATGCTTGTATGGTTTTGTGGGTAACAAGAAGAATAATTAAGTGTGTAAGGCACATGTATTTAATTAATAATTAATTAGTAAATAACATGTGAAATGCAAACATGAAGATATCAAACAATGGAAGAAGCAACAAACAGACAGACATTCCCTCATGACATTGTCCAAACACAATCTCTCAGTCTCAGACGTTGCTACCGTCGGACCACAAACTTTTATTTTTTATTTTATTTTTATGAAAAATATATTTCATTTGCATTGATAATGAAGCCACACACCTAAGATTTTTCAACACTTTGACTTATCACTTTACACCTCATTTTCTGTTTATTTTTTTTTATGAAAACACCATCTAATTTTAGATAAATTTTAATAATTATTCTTAAATTTTAAGAGTTGTAATAAAATTATTTTAAAATTTAAAATATAATATAAAATTTTTTAAATTTTAAAATTTTATATCATAAAATTATTTTAATTTTTTGTAATAGATTTATAAGTAACACATTAATATAAATAGTTCAAAGCAACGATAACATAAAAAAAAATTTTAAGGAGAGACCTTTTAACAAGATATTATATATTGAGTATTTTATTATTTTATATAATTAATATTTTTTTTTATTAATTTAAAAAAATTATAACTAATTTTATCACTTTTACATAAAGAAGAAAAAATTATTCATATTACTGTTATTCTAAATTGCATAACCGGCCTTTGAAAATTAGAAAAATCTTACTTTTTAAGTTAATAAACAATTTTATTACAACCCCTCAAGTTAAGGGATAACTCTTAAAATTTATCCCCAATTTTTATTAACAAATAATTTTATTTTTCTTTTTTACATATTTTTTATTTTTTTGTGGAATGTAATGATTTTAAAATTTAATCAATTAGTGTTATTATCTAAGTAATTTAATGATTAAATATATTTTTTATAACATAGGAAGTTAAGAATTCATTGAATTTAAACGAATCAAGCCAATATTTTCTTTATAAGTTTTTCAATTTTAGTTAAATTTTTAATTTTATCAATTTGATTATAAAAGTTTTATATTATTTTTAATTTTAATAATAAATTTAATTAAAATAAATGAATTCATTAATTAAAAAAATCAATTTAAAACTTTTTGCTCAGCATCAATATTAGTCAATTTTTTTAACTTTATTAATTTATTCAATAATTTAATATTTTCATTAATTTTGGCAAATATTATATTGATAGAGAAATATTTAATAATTAAGCAATATCCTTTTAATATTGTTATTTTATTTTTTTAAATTTCCCTTTACTTATACTTTTAATTTATACATTTCTCGTTGTTTTATTTCAAATTTAAGACTTATTAAATTAAAAACAAAACTAAGCAATTTAAAAATAAAATAAGTGTAAATAATATAAAAAAAAAATTTATATGCTCCCACTGTCTATTCACATTTGAATCTTATACAATGATTAAGGAAATGACTGGACAACTTTATTTTTATAAAAATATATTAATAATTGATTAAATTACCGTTTATCTCATCTAATTACTCTAATTTATTACTTTTAAAAAATTTATAAACATTTATTATATTTAATAGAGATAATGGATAAATTTTTAAAAAAAAAAAGTTAATGCTCTTTGATATTCTAAATGCAACATATAATTTTAGATAAAAAAAATTCAATTGTGACATTTAAAAATAAATAAGAATAGCATATATCAAGTTAAAATTGGAAATACATTATAAGAATTGATAACTCAGTAAATGGTAGGATTATGAGGTGTTGACATGTGTATCTTGAGATTTGGATTAATAAGAATGAATAAATGTACTTCGGCTTAATACGTCTGTTTTTCTTCCTCCTACTATTGGAGTAGCTTTTTTTTGGGGAGGATTCTACTGAGGCATAATGGAGGCTAGGTGAAATTTGATTCCCCTATTAGAGGATGACCCGTATTTATATAGTTAGAAAGTTAATATTTATCTAACACGTGTAGAGTCATGCAAATGGCTTGTCTAAATCAATGATATTCGCCTTGGGGTCGAATCAAGTGATCTTCAAGACATTGACAATCATGACATACTTGAGTTAATGGTGACAGTTAATAGTCAGTCGGACTTTTATATTTACCTATCCGACTTGTTTTTGTGGGAGATATGTATTCATGCCAACTTGTTAGTATAGGTAATTCCCCTTTTAGTCGATCAGAATGTTAGAGACCTATAATCTATATTTTACTTTGCTCTGGTTGTATTCTTTTGGGTTTAGCATTGGTCTTTGTAGATCTTTTCGATTTAGGGTGCTTGTATGGCACGCGTAATTTTGAAATTTAGGTAAGTATATATGATCTAACTCATTTTCGTAACTCATGATCACAATGTGATCGCCTCTGATAGTTTTCAGGGTAAACGACCTCTTTAGTGGCGATACGGGTTCTTTTACATCCTCTCTTTCGTGTATTGAGAACTCTTCCGACTTTTTTATGTAAAGTGTACATGTGTCACCCTATTAGGAACTCATTTTATTTTATGGTATATCAAGAATAATTAATTAATATAAAGAAGACATAAATTAAAATAATATTTTTATTAATTTAAAAATAATTACTAATATTAATAATATAAAAAATATTTAAAATAAATTTTATCAATCGAATTAATTTAACATGAAAATTTGATGTAAATTTATAAAATTAAAATAAGTACAAAAATTTGAAATTTATTCAGCGATTTATAGATTCTGATGTAAATCTTGACCGACCAGCTTTGGTGAGGTGGGAAAAAGACAAGATAAGGCATGGCTAATTAAAGGCACTGTTGATAAAACCGTAAAATAAATAAATAAAAAGAAAGGTCAAAAAGCAGTCAACGCTGGGCTAACGTAAGCTGCCAGATGTGAAAGACAAAAGCCTGGGAAAAGCGCTCATGACATGTCGTTTGCTTAAACGGCTTCATTATTATTATTATTATTATTATTATTATTATTTAAAAAAATATATAATTAAAGTAGGTTGTGTTGCGTCAGACTTTTGCTCTCAACTTGAACAACAACAAAACATGATTTCCTAAATTAAAAACATTCATTATTATTTATCTCATTATTAATTACATCAATTAGCTCAAATAAAAAGCTAAAACAAAATAATATTTTTCTAAATAAAAAATAAGATTAATTACTTTTTTAATAAAAAAAATTAAAATATAAATATTTTAATCTAAATCTATAAAATAAATAATATGACTTTAATAATTAAATTAAATTAAAAAAATCACTTTTAAATTTATTTTTTAATAATTATTTCTTTAATTATTTTTTTCTCTCCTGAACATAGAAAAATATTAAATTAAAAAAACAACGAATAAAAATCTTTCATTTTTGCATGAAAACAAAATCTAAAAATGAAGTTTATTTTGTTTTTAGTTACAGGTAATTTTCACTTGAACGTGGGACCCAAACCAGGTGAGTGTTGGCACCGCCGTCACCGTACCCGCCGCCCATCAACTGGCGGGTCAGAATATATGTCCCACACCAGAGAATGGCAATGCCCTTCCGCTATTTTGATAGGACATTTCCATTTCAATTCTTGCAGTCAACATTTAAAACACATATACTTCCAATTAAAATTTTTAAAAAATCATTAATATAAGAGAACCCTCTATCTCAAATTGATATGTGATGGAGATAATATGCTATTTATAAAATTTTGAGTTTTTTTTTGTTTTAGAATTAATTTTTGAAAATAAATTAGATTTAATTTATTTTTTAAAAATATTATTAAAATTTTAATTAATATTAAATTTTTATAAATATTTTACGTTATAACTATTCGATTCTAAGTATAATAAGATTATGTTAATACCTCATACTAATTTAGAATATAGATAAGAGATGAATATTATTTAATTTAAATTGAATAAATTAAATTAAATTATTTAAATTTAATAATTTAATTTAAATTTTAAAATAATTTCATTCAGTTTAGTTTTTAATTTTAAGAATTTTAATTATTTTATTTTAATTTAGTTTTAAAAAAATCAATTGAATCAAATCAAATCGAATTACTTTATTTTTATAAGAAATTTATATATTATCTATAATTTTATATTTATAAATTATTTAATTTTATTAATTAATAATTATTAGATTCAAATAAAAATCAAAATCAAATCAAATAACTTAAAAATCAAGTCTAAATTAAAAATTCATCAAAGTCTAAAAATCAATCGATACGATTTTTTATATATTTCGATTCAATTTAATTTTTAAAATATAATAATTTAATTTTAATAATTCGATTTGACTTAAATAAAATTTTCAACCCTGAAAATAATTTATTACTTGTAAAATCTTGAGTACTTATATCTCTTGAATTAATTTATAAGGGTGTGTTAAATATGATTTATTTTCTTAAGAAGCTCTCCAATCTATGTAAAACAAAACATGCTTAATTAGCAAGAGAGAGGAACAATATTAATTAAAAATATATGAATGATTAACATAAAAAAAAAAAATTAAAGATGTTGATGTAGAAGAGAGACAAGTTATAATTGTGAATACCAATGGGAGAAGGATTGGTCTCCCCAATCAAAAGAATGGTCTGCCATTACCAAGTAGAAATTCAGAGTATGGAGGTGTATACGTGATTACTTTAATCCACACATATAATTAAACAGAAAATATTATTTTTTTTAAAAAATAATAATAATAATAATTGACCGACATGCAAATGCATTGGCCTATCATTTTAACGGTTATCGTGAGCACAACCCACTACATTGTCACCACCTTTTTGCTGCGACATGTTTCTCTCTTTGCCCTTCACTTCCCCTACACTATTATCACTTCTTCTTTCTTATTTACTTCCTAACTTCAACATGCGCCACTTCCCACTTATTTTATACCTCTTCACGTGCTCTCACTCTTACCAAACTTCTCTATTCTCTCTCTCTCTCCTCCCTAATAAAGGGGTCAAATTAATTAGAATGTATTGCAACTACATTAATATTTGAATTTACCCTTTTAATATATGAAGTTAATTAAAATTTTTATCTAAACTTAATTCATTATAATTTAAAATAAAATATATTTTATAAAATATATATATTTATTTATTTATTTATGTATTGAGTTTTTAATAAACATATTGCTTGGTTTAATAATAGACTAAAACTCTGTTCATCACCCATCATTAAAATAGTGTTTGGTAATTTAATCTTAGTCAAAATATTATTTTTCTTATTTATATTGTTTGGTGATATAATAATTATATTAATATTTAGAGGTTGAGAGAATAATTTATAAAACGTTATCTTTTTTTATTTTTAGATATTTAAAGAGTATTTTAATTTTTATCTATATTTTTATTTTAAATTACTATATAAATAATTACTATATAATAATAAATAGCGAGTAAAATAATTAAAAATTATTAAAATAGTCAATAACTAGTGAAATAGTTATTATTGTTTAATAAACTGTAATTTGTAAATTTCTTAAAATGTAACTTAATAAACTATTTGATTTAGAACTACATAAATGAAGTTATTAGATAATGAGTATATTTTCGGCAAGCTCAAATAAAACCTTTATGGAACGCTCATCCAATGCAGTGGACTCAACAGTATATGTGGAGCCCACCTACAACTGCCACGTTGACAAGACTGATCCGAATTTGAAATGATCGACATATTGACCTGATAAATGCAACTGAAAATGACTCGCACATATTGATTTAATCTCTATTGGCTTCACTATAAAAGGAAAAGGCAGAGACAGGGAGCAGAAGATTGAACAAACAAAAGACCTGTAGATGCGATCACGCTCTATTCCAGGCAGAATCCGCTATTATCAACTAGGTCTTGCTTTTTGCAGTCTTCATAGAGGAAAATGGAGTACTGGATTAATACTACTTTCACACCCTCACCGTCTGATTACTATATATTGTCATCAAACTACTAATTTTGAAAGATAGGCCTAGCAACGTAGAGACTAGAGATTGGCAGGCCTTGAGAGTTAAGATGATGCATGATGGTAGCAGCAGACAGCAGTACCATATCTACTATATGCCCATGTTACAACATTTCAATCTTTTACTTTAGCATATATAAAATTAAAGGAAAATCCTGAACCTGCTGCTTGTTTCTCTCCCTTCTTGTTTTATCACCCAGCGTGTTACAGTCCAGGCACTTTCCTACTGCAAAAATACTGTATTTTGATTTCTTTATTCCCATTTTATCCTTCTTCAAAAGTCATGCACTCATGCCTTCAATTTTGGTTTTTCTTGGGTCTTGTAGCTAAACTAAGATTTAACTCAACAGGGTTATTACTCTATTTGTTATCTCACGTTTATCTGAGATAAGATATTTGATCTATATATAAGACTTGAATAATTCTCATTCTCTTTGAGTTACCCTTTCGAGTGAAATTAAATTCAATCTTTTTTTTTTCACATAATATTATAACTTATCTTGCTTCAATATTAGGCTATCTTATCTGTAAATTTTACTCTCTAATATCCGTGTGATTCATGATGAATTAGCTGTACAAGAATTTTCTATACTTTCCATCATATGAGTAATGTCTAACTAAGAAGGTTAAAAATTACAAAAAGGAAGCAGACAAGGATAATTGAATGATTTTTTTTTTTTTCTAATCTTTAACACTCAAGAACATACATACCCGTTGGCTGCCAAAACCTGATGCTGCTAAAGACTGAAAAGACCTAGCTAGTTTCTTTACCTGTTAAAAGGAACACCACTCGTACGGACTTCCCCTCCTTTTTAAGCTCTAAATTTATATATAATCATCTTCCATGCATCTTCTTAATTTCCCATTATTTAAAAGCGACTCATTTAATTTGCTAAAAAGTTGCTGTTCCACATTGAACATGCTGCATACTTATGTATGTCTAAGCATACCTGAGGCATGCGTGTTGCGAGCCATGGGTGCCAACCATGTGCTTTGCGCTTGCTTCCAATCTTTATAATTATCAACTTTTAAAACTCATCACACACTTCACCTTTATAGAATAAAATTAAGATATTTTTAAAATTTTCAAATTAAAATATTTAAACTTCAATAATGCTAATATAACAATTTATTGACTAAAATTTAAAGGAATCTTAATCTTATTTTATAAGAATTAAAATTTATGTCATAAAAACTTTTACAGAAATAAGAATTAAAATTTATGTCATAGAAACTTTTATAGGAATTGTGGTCTTTCATTGGACATATATTCAGCCTATATATATACTTCTTCGATCTGATTCGGTTTCAAATCAGAATTAGCAATTCAAGTCATATGGAGAGTTTGAACTGGAATCAAATCAAACTAATTTGGTATTAGTCAATTCCAGTCCGGTTCAACGGTTGTTTCAATTTCAATTTTTAACGGTTTTTAATTTCAATTTGAAAACGGTTTGGTTCACTTGAAGCTCTCTAAGGCTAGCATTTTTAATATGGTTTGAATCAAGTTGGAAAGAATCATCAGTCCTAACTCAAGATTTAGAGAGAAATTGAAACCAACCCATATAATTAGCTAGTTTGATTCAAGTCTTTAAAACATTGACTAAATCAATTCCAATTTTGACCCGAACTAGTTCTGAGTTTACCATTGCAAAGGTTTTTAAAGATAAAACAACACTCTTAAAAGTTGTTCACTATAATTATTGAAATTTTTAATTTTTAAAGAAATTTTGTTTATGTGAATAATTTATCTGTTGCATTTGATTAATAGTGTAAAACTCATCATAAGAATAACATTTAGAAAATTGAGAGAAAAATAGTAATAATTTCAAGAGAAATTCTTATTTATACTTAATTTATCATAAATTCAAAATATAAATATATAGGATTCATATATTTAATAGGTGAACTCTATTGTATTTTGTGTCCTGAATTTATGATGAACCGAGTCTAAATAAAAAAAATTACAATAAGTAAACTATATTCATAGGCTTGGAGGTATCCAAGTTTAACTCTCTTAAGTCTCACAGCCAATTGGCTGCAAGACTTTAAGCAGGGATCTTCTTTTCCAGGGATTTTGTTCTTGGAATATAGTATATCTTTTGCTAGTGTAAACTAAAAGATCTAGACCAAACATTTCAAGATACTTTTTCTAGAGGCATTTTTTTTTTCATTTCATTTTAATTATAAGTAAAATTTTATATTTTTAAAAATAAATTCAATATTATTAAAATAAAATTTATCAATATTTATTTTAAAAATATATTTTATATGGAAGAGCATATGTTAAAGATAATATTTGATGAAATGATGATAGAAAGCCATATGTTAAATAAAAATGCTTAGTTGAAATCGTAGTTATTAAACTTTATCCAGATATTCACCCAATTAAGAGATCGGTCAACAAATCACTAGTTTAATCAATAAATTAACGATTTAATTAATGGGTCATTAAAATTAATTAAATATTATATTTATTTATATAATTAAATAATCAACTAAATTTTATTTTTAAAATTTACATTTAAATATTAATTATATTATATTTATATATATCTTAGTAATATTGTTAAAATTTAAATGAAAATATTAAAAATTTTAAATCGACCAAATCAATGAGTCACTAATTTAATGACTAGGTTATCTGATTTTTCTCGATAAACTCCTTATCCAGTTCAATAACAAAAAAATTCTATATTCGAGCCACCAATTTATTTGGTCAACTCGTGGAATAGGACCGAATTGGCCACAAGAGATTAATATAAATTCTTGCAAGATATGTTATTGGATACTAATGGGAAAATTGGTTGATAATGATAAAGGATTCCTAATAAAGAATAATTCATAGAAAGAAATATTCTTTTTCTAGGCCTTCAAAGATTTCTTTCATATATATATATATTAAGGGAAAAGAAAACCGTCCAAATCCAAATAAAAACATGCTATATATAAACAGAATCAAAATCCATGGGAATATTCATTACATTATTAATACACATTAACAAGAATATGTGTCACCCCATCCAAAATTCGATCTAATCTGGATCACTTAATTCGACACACCCATATAAATTTTTTATTAGAAATTTAAAAGTTAATATTTTTAATTAAAAGAAAAGGAAGACCTATTTATTATTATTATTATTATTTAGCTTTATATTGAAGAAATGAAATTGTGAGGCGAAAACGGGAGGGGGAGACTGGGGAGAGGTATGGGGTGATGGAGACGGGGTCGATCGATAGGGTCCAAAGAGAAGAAGCTAAATGCGCATGAAGGTCACGTCAAATAAAAGGAGCAAAAACCTCTGTGATGGCCACGTTCCTATGCTCTTTTTATTTACTATTTATTTCCTTTTTTTTTATTAAATGTACAAATAAATAAATTCATGTAGTAAAAGAGCAGACAACAAGGACGCGAACAGCCGTCTATTAACCAACAACTGCCTTCTGATAAAGCCTGTTCTTCATGTCTCTCTCCCTCCTTTCCTTCACCCTATTTTCTATATTTTTTCTTTAATATTAATCTAAATTTTATTTTTCTAAATTAATATTTTCGTCCTATTTCTTTCTTTCTTTATTTATTTTTCCTGTTATTTTGGTGGAAACTGGGAAGTGTCATCTTCAAGTGCAAGATGACAAGGATCATAAAGCTTAAAGAAGGCTTTTTTTACTCTAGAAAATCTCTTTCTTTAGCATGCGTTGAGTCGCTGACGACAACATGACTGATCAATCTTTTTATGACCACAATACCCTTCTTCCTTTTCTATAAAAAAAAGAATAAAATTAAAAAATATTCTATCTATTCCACCTCATTGTAGCAGCTGGACTCCTTGTCTTGGATCCTCATCCTCTTCTTCTTCTTCTTCATTACCTCTATAAATAGCAGCAATTCCTTCATCTTCTTTCACACCAAAACCTTTTACCTTCGTTTACCCAAGACTAATCCAAAGAAGAAGTTGTTTAATATATATACCTTGGTTATTTCCATTTCTTGCTAGCTGTTGCTGCTACTACTGCTTCATTGTCTTTCCGTTTCTTGATAGAAAAAATGTATCAGACTGAGTCATCCTGGGGGTCTTACATGCCACCAAGAAACGTGGGTGACCCATTGGAACGCATAGAGAGGCTAGCTTCAGAGAATGCAGTGGTGATCTTCAGCATAAGCACATGCTGCATGTGTCATGCTATAAAGAGGCTGTTTTGTGGCATGGGGGTGAACCCAACAGTGCACGAGCTCGACGAAGACCCTAGAGGAAAGGAGATGGAGAAGGCTCTCATGAGGCTTCTTGGGAGTTCATCTGCTGTTCCTGTTGTGTTCATTGGCGGAAAGCTTGTGGGTGCCATGGATAGAGTCATGGCTTCTCATATTAATGGTACTCTTGTGCCTCTTCTCAAGGATGCTGGTGCTCTCTGGCTCTGATCACTGATCACTACTCTATGTCTCTTCTTGAAATGATATTCTAAGGAAAAAGAACACAAAAAAAAAAAACAAAAAAAAAAAAGCGAAAATGATGACTCTATAGTAAAGAAAGCAGAGGAAGAGGAGTGGTTTTTGCGAGTGATCTCCTCCATTTTGGATACTAATCAAATGATGTATTAGTTTTCCTGCTTCTTGTTTGTCTTCCTTTTCTTTTTTTTTTGGGTTTGCCTTGCGTTTTCCCTAATCTGGGCCTCTGAGAGAAATGTTATGTAATTGCTCCCTCCTCTGTATAGAAAGAAAATAAAAAAAAAAGTTCTACTTGTTTACTCTTTTTCCATTTCTGCCTTACCTTTCTGCTCTGGCATCTGTGTCTGTGTATGGAATAGATAAGGGGAGAGAAGAAGCGAGGCACGACAACGGCGTCGTTTTACGTTTCTAGTCAGAAAATATTTACTTTTTCTAACCGAAAACGCGGTTATTAGTAGTTTTTTTTTTTTTTTTTGTCATTTAGTTCTTAGCTTGTAATAGCTTTAAAGGGTTAAAACATTACTTCCGGATTTCCGCCGGAAAACTCGCCGGATGAATCCTCACCTTTAGAATTGTAGCAACACCTCTCTGTCTCTCTCTCGCTCTTTCTCTGTTTCTTTCGTTGGTGGTGGAGGAGGTGCGGTGAGTTCTGCTCATCTCTCTCTCAAGTCTCAACCCCGTACCGGTTGCAACAGTTGGTTGATCGACCGTTCATTATTAGAAGTGGGTCCCATATGTCCCACATTGATGTGGTGGATCCATTTGGCTATTGACGGTACATGATTTAACTTGACCTTTACACGCACGGCCAGCGTTGGAAGCCAGATGTGTGAAAAAAGTGGAGCCCAGAGCATTCTCTCTCAAATTTTCAGTTTTTTCTCTACCTGATGTTTCGTTCATACCGCGGCCCACCACTTGCCAGCCTAGCCTGAATAATATGTAGCTATTTTCTCTTATAATTCTTAAATTAATGTTTCAATATCGTGATTAAAAAATAAATATGAAGAATATTTTAATTTAATCTTAATTTTATTTTATAATATGTTTAAAAACTCACCATTATGTTATGATAATCTATATAATGAAGATTTGACAGTAAAAAAAAAAAAAAAAGAAAATTAATAATAAGCATCGGGTAAAAGGATAAATAAAAAGTCAGATTTTGATATGGGCGGGTCACACATTTTGATTCGGGAGGGACAAAAATTCCGTACTTTTGAGCACGTCACCTTATGACCCTTAAATAGTACGTGGGATTTATATTGACCCATTTACAACGATTTTGACGCCCAAGCTGACGAAGAAATATGTAAGCATCAATTGGGACTTTATTCTAAATTTCTAGCGTAACATAATTTTTCTTAATGATAATTTTAATAAATAAATCTTCACAAAACGTCTTTTGACGTGATTTTTAAGAAATGGATTGTACAAGAAAATTTATTTTTTTATTACTTAATATAATTTATTTTGACAATATATAATCATACATAAATAATTTAAGTTTATAATTTATTCATAATTTAAAAATATTTCAAAAGATTATATATCTTAATGATGATGTGGCATCAAAATTTTAAAAAATAACTTTCTCTTTTAGAAATAGGAAATCATTTTCCTAAAAATAAGTTAATTTTTTTTAAAAAATATTTTTTATTAACTCAATTTTCTGAGTGCTCTAAATAAAATATTTTTTAAAAAATATTTTTAATAAAATAAGTGGAGTCTTAATAATAAAAAAAAAATTCTCAAACTTTTAATATTAAAAGTGTTAAATCACAAGACATTTAAGTGTATTTTATACAAACTTATACAAATAAAAAAGTGATTTCATAGAGATATTGTAAATAATAAAAATATCAATAATTAACATAAATTATTAAAAAGTTGAAATTTATTATTGAACATTATAAAATTCAACTTTTATTTATTTGTGGTCTATTCACGATGATTTTAATATAAACCCTTTGTTTTTTAGCAATGGGGAATAATATAATTTAAAAGTTTTCATTATTAATTAAATTTTATATTCATATTTTATAATAATTGATGAGACAGAAAAAAAAAAAAAAAAGTAAGGCAGTTTGGAAAACATAGGCAAAACCACCAAGCCCATACATGTTGTGCTTATTGTCCATCTTCAAATCCTCTGGCCCACTTAACCCATTCAAACTATGGTTACGGCATGGCCCAACAACAGGGTATCTTCTTTTCCCCATAAACACCACCACGCGCTTCGCGATATGCGTGACACTTACTGAAGATGTTATATACTCTTAAATTCATAATTTTTGTCTCGCTCGCCGTGTATCTCTAGTTTTTGTCCACGTATGTGAACAAAATGACACATGAGCGCGGTCTCGTCTCCCAACCTACCGTAAACGCTAATTCCTGATTCACCAATAGCCAGTTCCCACGTCATACATTGGAAAAGAAAGTGGAATCTAATTGGCCGCAGTTGGTGGAAAGGAATGCGAGGAGAAACAGGAAAAGAAAACTCCAGTGCATCTTTGTGCTGGAACTGTTTATTTACTGGTAGAATTATAGTTTTAAGTTCTCTCACTTTCTCAAGAAAATAAATAAAATAGAAAAGTGAACTCTCTCTCTCTCTGAAGAATAGAAAAATTGAAAAGGCGAAGGGTAATGACCCATTAGATACTTCCTGCAAAAAATTATATAGCGTCGAGATCGGGTCTGGCCTTAGGGTTTCTCCTCTGATTTATCTCTTACTCTCTGTGTGGCTGTCATAAACCCTAGAGAACTGCAACTACTCCTGGAGGTGATTGTTGTTTTCTTCAATTTTTTAAAGTAGTTCAATGATTGCCGAATATTGTGTTTACAGCTTGTTTATTATTATTATTATTATTATTATTATTATTATTATTATTATTATTATTATTATTATTATTATGTTCGGTGTCATTTGAATTTGCCACGAAAATGTGTGTAAATTTGATTATTTTCTGTGTAGGAGCGTGGAGATTGGATAGAAATTATTGGAAGGTTAGGTTCTGAAGAGAACTTTGGTGGTTGAGGATTTTTAGTTCAATTTGAACAGGTAACGGTACAAGCCGAAATGCCGGAGGAGGACCTGGTAGAGCTTAAGTTTAGATTGTATGATGGATCGGATATTGGTCCATTCAGGTACTCACCGGCCTCCACTGTGGCTATGCTCAAGGAGAGAATAGTTACTGAGTGGCCAAAAGGTCAGAATTTTGACTCTCTGCTCTGTTTAATTGGCTTCCTGGGAATTGTTAACTGTGCAAGGCAATTTTTATCACCATTTCCATTTCGTCCTAAGAGTTAGTGAAATTGAACATTTGAATTGATTAGAGAGATGCATCTCATTTGTTTGTGTTGCTTTTTGGTTATATAAAGCAGAGAATATCTAGCATTTGTGATTATAGTCGATTTGTTTGCATGAATTGATTTGGACTATGGGCCATCTTTTCTCTACTTTATTTTATTTTATTTTTGTTTTTAAATATTGACAACTTGGATGATTAGAACTTAGAAGTGGCATTCACATTATATTCCCTAATTCATAAATTCCATTATGTGACTTTAGTGGTAAATGCATTAATAATGATTGCTATGGTGTTGTGAGCCTGACAGTATATTTTAATCATGTTTGATCTTTTCAAAATTGTATAGTTCTGCTGCGTATTATTGTCCTTAGCTCTTTGAGATGGATAACTTATCTGGTGGAGGGGTTTAACTCGTAAAACTTTTGCAAGTAGACTAGAATTTGAAATATTCATGTATCTCGTGATTGGATGTGACTGGTCAATCTATTACTTGGTCACACCTTTTTCCTGGTCTCAGTGAAATTATTATAGATAGGGTTTCTTTGGTAGATATGCTTGGTCTTAGTTTTAGTTGAACATATGGGATGTTTGAATGGAAATGCATGAATTTTTGTCATCTGCTACTAATATTTTAAGCCACCTTAACCACTCATCTTGTTTAATAACCCTATTTATATCCTGCTTATTCCTTTTCAAATATGTTGATTGGTCTCTCTTGTTTATGCTCGTCATCATCATTGTATATGAGCTCTTCCTGCATTTGTGCATCCAAAACTGACATTACTGGTCGGCTACTCTATAGGCAACATAGCTTAATGATTTCTCTTTCTTTTACATTGTCAAATCTTTTGGGATCTGTAAGTGAATGGATGTTGGATATTCACCATTTACATGGCAAACATATAAATGTACTGAAGTTGCATCTATTTTTGGACATCTTTTATCTATCTATCTTACCGTTTGATGCATATCTTGAACAACAAATTTTTCTTCTGATGTTCTCTTCAGGAAGAGAAGCTTTTGTTTTCATGCATATAGTCAGTACTAAAAAAATTAAGCTTTCAGAAATATCTTCCATAGTATTGGAGTGGATTGGGATCTTTGCCTATTTCCATTTTTACTTAAATTATCAATTTTATCTTCTTTTTTTCTTTAGGAGAAAAGCTCTATAAAAGTGACATTGTTGCTTGTTGGCCTCAAGTTAAGATTTGAACAAGAAAAAATAGTTATTACTTTCACCCTCTGTAGATTCCTTCCGTTATCAATGATTTCTCAATTTTACCGTTCTTTTAGGGAATGAATTTTTTTTATTGAGATGTGAAATTTTGTATTATTGATCTGCATCAAAGTAATATGAGGATGAGCATATTTTTTCTGTGGCCACTTGTGAATAGTGTCATTCTTGTAGCAAGATTCTTGCATTGAGAAAGCATAAGAGGCATATCGACATGGGTTCCCAGCAATTATGCAGATTTCCTTGAGTTCCTCTTTCTTCTTTCCTTTGTTCATTTTTCTTTTGGGGGAGAAAATGGAAGAGGGAGTGTTGGGAACAGGACAGGGTATTTATGCTGGTACTATCCTGCCAAGTTTCATCATGCAAATATGCCTATTGCAATTCCTAGTACACCCAAAAAGTGCTATCTGTCGCATGGTTTGTGACTTTTGTTATCTTAATGCTTATAGATCCATGGAATTGCACAAGATGCATCTTTGTGATTCATAGTATGTGATATAATGATCTTGTGTTAAATTAAGTGACCAGATTAAATGTTGCTGAAGTCCATAAGCAACAACTATTCTGAATGTTTATTTCTCCTCACGCCCCAATATTCTTTTTTTTTTTTTTTTGGAGGGAAAAATTCAAGAGTTAGAAATCATTACTTTTTTAATATCTTTCACCAAAATTTCCATTCTATCTCTAAGGGAAAGCGGAATTGTTGAAACGGTGTTATATTGGCTTATTGATTAAGAAGGTAAAAAGTTAAAACTTTGGGAAGTTTGTAATCTTCTTTAGTTATTCTGCCCCTTTGCCTCCCCTCCCATCCCTTTCCTCTCCTTTGACTACTGTAAGGGAATCAAGAATCACTTCAAATAAGGAGTGAGAATATTTTTCAGCAAAGTGAATGTCATAGGACCTAATTTTTGTGTTTCATTAACGTTGTACTTTGCATAGCTCAATTTACTTTTTTGCATTATAGTGATGGTGTGTATGTGAGGCGGGGATTGGCGAGGAATGGAAGGTGGAGTAGCAAATTGATGACCTTGTTTAGGAATTTTTCTTCATTAGGAAGGGAAAAAACTGTTGGAGAAAATTGTTGGAGAATTTTCTGTTCGATAACAAAGAAATGGTTACCCAATAATTTTGTGATTGTCTTCTTAATTTTAATTTTTTCTTTTTCTTTTCATTTTTAATCATGGGATATATATGTCTTTCATTATCATGAAAGTGTCCAAAAAAGAGAGAGGCAATGCCTAGAATTACTTCCTTCCCCTTCACTTGTTAATTTGTTTGGGGACTCTTAATTGTCATTACCTTTGGTCAAGAGCCCTGGCGCTAGGAAAACCACAACACTAAGCATATATCGTGTGAAAAAGGATAGACTTTTGATTTTATTAATAATCACTTGTTAATAAGCTGTGATGCATGGGAACAGCAAGGGATGATGTTTCCTCGTGCCAGAAACATTTCTGACATGGAAACGGCAAGACAAGGTAGGGAGGCATTCAAGGCCATTTCCTTAACTTTTGAAAGCCAGAAATGCGTTTCTAACGTTGGAAACATGTTTCTTAAAGAAAAAAAAAATATATATCAGTTTAGGCTAAAATCGCAGAGTTGTGCTGCATCAGACAGAGGTTTTGGGAATTGGGACTGCTTTTTTCTTCTCTATATTTAAGTAGGGTTAGGAGGCAGTAAAGTTATGCTTTTTTTTTTTTTTTAAATTTCTTTTGTTATAATGGTATATGTGGCTGTGAAATCTCTAAGATGAGAGCTTTCAAAGATATAATATTATTAATTTTAATTATATTTTTAATTATTTAAAATTGTATTAATTTATTAAATCTTAAATAATATTTACGTAAATATATTTTATATTTATGAATATACCCTTAGATTTTTTATATTTAGGCGTTTCCTCTCATGTTTTTGTTTCTATATTTTGGAAAATGCCGTTTTCCCTTGTCCGTTTCTGCATTTCCCCATGTTGCTTTTCCATTTCCATGCTACATAGGTTAACATAATTAAAGAGTAAATTGGTAATTGTGAGACTTGTTTTTCCCTTCATTTATTTTTGGGATAGTGGCACAAGTCACCCAGTGATATTTGAATTTTTCCAATTTTTCCTATTTCAGTTTTTATTATTTACTTATTTATTTTTTCAAATCGAGTGTTGGAATAAAGTTATTATTTACAATCAAGTGTATTTCACTGATTTTTATTGTCTAAATGCTAACATGAACAATAGGGGTTCACCTGTACGAATAAGCATGAGAATTGTGGATCTTTAAGGGCATAAAAGTGAAGATCACATGAAAAACATACAACTAAACGATAAATTAAAGAGCCAACAAGCCCTTAATTTAAAATCTCCTTTCACTTTAGGATTGACATGAAATTAGGGATTGTGTCATCTTCTCTACCACCATTGTCCTAGTCACCTATCTATGCCTCCCTCCTTTACTTTTGCTATTGAATGAAAATGCCAAGTAAGCAATGCTCTTGTTTATTCGAAGAATCAAAGAAGGAAAAGAGATACGATTGAAAAGAGGAGAAATATAGAAAAATGACCAACAAATAAACCAAGAAGAAATGAATAGTAGAGTATTGGAGAACTTTCTTGTGATGGGACTTGTAGAAACAACCTAACTCTTTGGTTTGTTGGATTAGGTAATCTTGTTCTTCCCTATCCTTTCTTTTCCTTATATTGTTCCTATTTCTGCAAATTATAGGATAAAGTTTTGTGTGGCGAGACAAATGTTATATCACAGATGGGAGAAAACTGAGCAATGAAATAATTGGTGAGAAAAAAAAAAGAGAGAAGAGAAACAGCTTCCTCATAATTATGAGTAAGGAAGGTGACATAGGAGGAAGGAGTTGATGATGGTGGTTGTGTTTCAGTGGAGTGGAGGGATTAGAGGGGTTGGTGTTGGTAAGAGAAGAATCTTGGATTGGTTAAGTGAGTCTTATTCTTGAGTTGGTTTCTCTGTAGGCTTGATTGAGTTTAATGCCAAATTAAAACCCATAGAAGAAGAAGATGAAGCAGGGGAGATTTCTTAGGGCATTTGGTAATTTTTTTCTTTCATGATCACATGATTATTGTGTGAAGTCCTTTTTTTTTTCTTTAAATTCCAGCACATAGCGTTCATCAAGGTAAAGATGGAATTTTTTCCTAGATCATCATTCCGGCAAGTATACCTGGCCATAAGCTCTTAAATGGGAAAAATATGTCTGTTTAAACACTTGATTACCCAAAGAAAAAGGTTTAAGACACTGAAATAATAAAATTGAAAAAGTTTAAATGCCACAGGTGTAATTATCTCATTGTTTTTTGTTCTCGAATTTAGATATCCCTTAAATTAAAATCTGCTTGTTTTATTTTCCATGCTTGATATGATTTTGGTTGATGTTATTCATTGATAAGAGAAATGGGGGGGGGACCAAAAAGAAAAAGAAAGATGAGGGGAAGGGCGGGCAATATGTGTTTACTTCTACATTTTTTGTACATTATCTAGTTTCCTTCTGCAAACTCATATTTCATATTTCTTTTCTTTGGCTTTTAGATAATCATGCTTCTGAGACGAAATTTCTAGCAATGTACATAATTTGCTTTTGATTCTTAATTGTATTTTATGACAACAAAACTATACTTCTGATTTGTCATAGATAAGAAAATTTCTCCCAAGGCAGCAAATGACATCAAACTGATAAATGCCGGGAAAATTTTGGAAAACAACAAGACTGTTGGGCAGTGTAGAGTTCCTTTTGGAGAGCTTCCAAAAGGGGTTATTACCATGCATGTTGTAGTGCAACCATCTTTAGCAAAAGCAAAAACAGGTAGTTTTATGTACTTACTATATATTCAACATTAGCATAGGATTATTCTGTGTCAACAGCTTTTATTTTGACAATCTTATTTGGTCATGCTGTTTGCTAAAATTTGCAGTTAATGGAGAATAATTTCTCGAAATATTTCTTGAGGCTGAATCAGTCAACATTATATTGTGAACACATATTCAAATCTTAATACATTGAGATGAAAAATTTTAATCTATGATGGGATATGGCCCGTGAAATTTGGTTTCTTTTTCGATGATGGGACTTGTTTATTTTATTGTTTTGAACAGAGAAAAAAGTGGATGAGGCCCCAAGGAAAAATTTCTGTTCATGTTCCATATTGTAAGAGAACAGCAGGGCGTTAATGCAGGTTAAAGTTCGTGAGGTTGGCTTGAATTTGCTGGGATCTCATGGCCTTGGACATTGGTTGCTGGAAGAAAGAAAGACAATAATTTGTAAAATGGTGCTATCCCTCAGTGTCGCACCTTAGTTTTGAGCTCATTCCTGTGTAACAAATATGTTGGTGATGTATTTGCGTTCTATAAAATGCGTGTTTCTGTATTTCTATAGCAGCTGTAGTCCTTTTTATAATTTATTTTATACAAGGCTTTTGGTTTGACACTTCATTAGGCCGCATATCCTTAGTAGAACATACTATATTCGCCGCTTACTATTGATTACTGATATGAAATATTCATCTTTGAGACCTGTTTTATCAATTTTTTGCCTGCAAATTTGAAGATGGGCAACTCTCAGGCACCTAATCTCTTTTTAATTACATGTTTTATTCATTTTTCCCCTTAATTTGCACTTTTTCTTGTATAAACAAGCTTTATTCTAGTGTGTATCTACTGTAGTGTGGGATCTGAAAAAGAATATAGCAACGGCTTAATTTCACCTCTAATTACTTATTTTTAAGCTCAGAAATTTTAATTTAATTAAAAAAATTAAACATTTTAATTTTATGTTTTAAATCAAGAAATTTAAGTAAAAAAATTAAGAAATTGTTTTTTTTTAATTTTTTATTTAAATAAAAAAAATGAATTTTTAATTTTTAATTTAAACAAGAAGAACTGAACTTCCTTAACCATTTGTTGTAGATTTTCTTGCCACTGGGGCTTGGAAGCCTACAGTCCAATAGTTATGGGAGGGAGTGTTCCTGAATGTGCAATTAATCAATTTACTTTATTTTAAAGAAAGGTTGTAGATAAACAAATTAATTAATTAATGGGGATATAATCGTGAGATAATTTTTCTACAAAAGCAAACAAATAGGCCGATTGTTATCCTTTAATATTTCCTGGCACTAATGTTGTCTTTGTTGAATGGATTTTATTATTATTATTTTTTACTTGTACCAAACGAGTTAAAAACCTCAATAACAAACAAAAGAAGACCCATGACAAGAATATGACATACACGTGAAAAAGAGGATAGAAAGAAGCTAGATTATCAACTCAGCATCGCCATGCAGAAGCAGCAAGTATAGCCCTGTCTTGCCACCCCAGGAGCAAGCAACCTTTATCCTCTGTCAATCTGTACCCATCGCATGAATACAAACCCAACAATATCTTGGACTGAGTCACTGCATTTGCACTCAGTGGCACCCCTTTAAATCCTTTCCCTTCCATTAGCTTCCTCCATTTCTCCAGCCTTTCATGCCTCATTGTCCTCTCGATCCCCTCACATGCCACTATGTTTCTTATGTCTGGAGCAAATATGTACTGCTCCACTTTTGCCCTCTGTGCAGAATCTGGTGGAAAAGTTGCATCTAATGAGTCAAAAATTGCTGAATAATAGTGCAATGCCTCAAGGAACCTACCCAGGAAGTATGGTCCGTTGTGGCTTGCTTCTTGTTCAACTAGTGTTACTATGTTTGGTGCTTGGTCACGGATCATGGCTAACAGGTTTCCTAGACAGTGTACAGGGACACGGTGGAGCCGGTTAACGGAGTTAACAGCTAGAGCCTCACCAACCCTTCTGTTGAACATGTGGGGTTTGAGGTCTTCCAGTTCTTCAGCCACTGGATGAAACTCAAATGGAACATGGAGAGAGTGTGCTAGTTCTGTTAAGCAACGACCAGTCTCTCTCACGCCCTCTATGGAGGAGCCGACTCCGGTGATCCGGAGAAATGGAGCACCACCTGGTCTAGCTGCTAAGGCTTGCATGAAAGCTGGCCACTGATAGCCTTGGAGAATGTCTAGGT
Organism: Hevea brasiliensis; assembly: GCF_030052815.1. Classification (NCBI taxonomy): domain Eukaryota; kingdom Viridiplantae; phylum Streptophyta; class Magnoliopsida; order Malpighiales; family Euphorbiaceae; genus Hevea; species Hevea brasiliensis. The sequence goes on along the minus strand of NC_079498.1, from coordinate 96,418,382 downwards.
CAATAACATGAACACGTTCTTCTGCTTCGAAGGCCTCAAAAATGGCTTGATTGGCGGTGAAATGAGCAAATTTTACGTATGGGCAAGCTTGGTAAAGAATCTGATAAATTTTGAGAATTTCCATGGAATTTGGAGGGTAAGGAGAAAAGGGTTTTGCAGTGGAGGTACTAGGTTTAGTGCTAAGTGTTGCAGCAAGCCTAGCACTTAGGGCTTCAGTGAAGCAGGATGCCACTCGTTGCATGGAGTCACCAAGGGGTGTGACCACCCCATTGAGGTGGTGGAGATATTTTCTTGCTAACATATAGTCCTCCTTGGCCACGGCTTCAGCACAAACAAGAAGGAGGTGCACAAGTTGAAGTCCACTGTCTTGCTCCTGCTAAAGTATATGAAGCAACTGAGATTATACTGAAAATGGAAAGAAAAGATTAATGGTGATGAGAGAGAGAGAGAGAGAGAGAGAGAGTTTCACCTGCTCATCAGAACCAATAGGGAGAGGCACCATCAAGCTGTGGTTAAGATTCTGCTGTTGCTGCTCTGGGGATGGCGTTATTGATGGTGGCGGTGTTGTTGTTGTTGGTGTTGGTGGTGGTGGTGGTGGCTGTTGCTCTTGTTGCTTCTGTTTTTGTTCTTGTTGCAGTTGTTGTGACAGCGTTGCATTTCTCAGAGAGCCCATCGGGTAAATATCTCTATCCTGGGTCAGTTGAGAGCCTGCTGATGATGTTTCACTCACCGATCCACCAAACCTCGAGGGATTTGGCATGGCCATGCAATCCAACATTGCAGGAACTCTGCTTGGCATATCAAACAACTGCGATGAACTTCCATTGCCAGATGACAGCCTAGTTGGTTGGTACCCTCCAAGCCCATCTCTTTGATAATCATCCAAGAAATCCTCAATAGCAGGCAAAGAAGAAAGGCTCTCAATTTGCATGTATTGGTTATTTGGAGAGTTAAATACCCTATGGAGAGGGCTTTGTCCCTTCCCTTTATGACTGCTGCTAAAAGATCCAAGCTGAAATAAATGTCGAGGAGGAGAGCACCCTGAAAGGCTCTGCCCTTGCATTGCATGAACGTGGTTGTAATTGCAGTTTGAGGTTTGTGGAGATGGCAAGTTCCTCACTGGAGATAAGACCATGAAGTCGGAATCCAAATGATCAGAGAAAAACGTCTCCCATATCGAACTATCAGGCGACTGAACTTCAACATCTCCATCCAACTCAAATTTCACAGCAGGGAAGCTGAGGCTTGGAGGGTTTAGGCTAGAATGCTCCATATCAGAAGATAATGGAGTTTTCTTGGATTCAGAAATTGATGATCCATTAGGAGAAGTAGGTTGCATCTTGGTGCATGAGCTCTCACTTTTGATTGACCCCATGCTTCCACAAAGAGAATTAATCATTCCTTTCCCTTCTCTAACGCACTAGCTAATTAAATAACTTGTTCTTCACTTCAATACTGGTCCAATAATCATGAAAATTTTTCAGAGCGTAATCTTGCACGCTATGGTTGGCAAACTATAGAGCAGAAGTTAATTAGAGACTGTTTTCTCTCTTTTTATTTACAAGGATTTGTCTCATTGTCCAGTATGCCTTTGAAAAGGAAAGTGAAAGAGACAAAATGCAGATCTAATATCTTTTGATTGGAGCTTAGCGAACAAACAGCTCCAATTTATCACCTCCCACGAGGTTCCTTGCCAAGTTTTGGTGTTTCCTAGAGGGTAGAGGCTCAATCTTGTCACCTTGGATTGCCTGTTTTTTAACCCTTTTGCTCCTCTACCTTGGGAAACCCTGTACTTCCACTAAATGACAATTTCTTGACAGGTCCCCACTTTCATTGGGCCGGCCCAGCTCAGAACAAGGAATTTGGAATGATTAATTGTTCAAGGAGGAAATCATATACATGGATTAATAAGATAAGGGAGGATTAAATTTGGAGCACTAAATGCATAGATTAATAAGACAAGGAAGAACTTCATCAATGCGAAGATTTGTGAATAAAGACAAAATGGATCATAACATAGTGCTTTGCGTTAACAAGGAGGCCCGCAGTTCTTGATACTTCGGCTTTCTTCTTCTATTGTGAATATTTACTCCTGTGGCACCAACCTTGTGTTCATTCAACTCAGTTATTCAGATTTCAGACAATTTCAATTTAATTTATCCTCTAAAATTGATGAAATATTTATATTTTAATCCTTAAATTTATTTAATTTGTAGATACAAAATTGAGATCCTGTGAAGTCATTATTTATATCTAAACTTTAAATAAAAATAGTTAATTATTGAAACAATATTCCTATTGTATTTTATGTTATTATGTGCATGTAAGCATAAGCACATACAAGATTTTGGATCGCCATTGTAATTTAGTGTAGTATATATTAATTTATGGTCCATATATGTCGTTCATGGTAAAAAAATATAGTTAAAATCGCTTTCATGGATTTCAAGTTTATCACTTTGAAGTAAAGAGTTGACTTTACTACCATGCACACAATGGCTACCTCCTAATATTGGAGCTCTCATTTATAAATTTAAATTTTTAAATTGAGTGATTTCTTGATATGGCATAAGAGTCTCTTAGACCAAAAGGTTCAGAGTACGAATTTTGACCACTCCATTTATTAGTTAAATATTTCAGCATAAAGTAAAGTTGATTTATGCTTATTCACACATCAAATCCAGTTGATTTTCACATATGAGGTGTAATAGAGATATATAAAATTATTTTTGGAGTCCTCACAAAGCTTATAAATCACTAGAAATTACAGTAGGATTTACATATTACTCACCCACAAAAAATTATAACAACAGTAAGAGAAATTTAAACTTGAGATGAGTGTATTAAGAACTAAATTTTTAATCACTAAGTTCATCATTTGTGAGTGCCTTCAACTGTATTATAATAATGCAGAATACGCGTATCAAATTTCTCGAGTAAAATTTTTAATGTTAATTTATATATTGAGTTATTAATAATTTTTTACATGGGCATTATAGGGTGATTAAGTGACTAATCATTAAATTAAGCAAAAGATTTTTTTTTTCCTAATGTACAACATATAGTAAAAAAGTGACAAAACTAGAGGGGGAAAGATAGAGAGAATTATGCAAGGTGGAGGAAGAGAAGAGAAAAGAAGACAAAAATGGAGAGATATGCAAGGTCGTCGGATGTGTCGTCGGTGGCGCCGCCTACGCCTTGGATTTGCCAAAGGAATGAAGTGGTTGTCTTGTCCACAACCCCCTTTGTACTCCTAGGCGGCATCTCTCTCACGTGACCTTCTTCATCAACATATTCATTCCCCTTATATATATATGCCTCGTGCCATGGAAACATCCCCATTTGAGAACAACCAAGTTTGTCCAAACATAATCATCTAAATTTCCCCTCTTTCTTGTTTTATTTCTCACCACTCACTTAAATCTTTTAATTCAAGAAGCCAAAACACATCTTTTATTTTTTTAATTTTAATTTTTTTTTTAAATTATTTTATTAATTATTTAACTCGGATTGAGTCTTGATTCAGTTGAGTAATCAATAGTTTAACGGATAAAATTTTACATCTATTAATATACATAATTTAATTTAATTCGTTAATTTTTAAATTTAGATTTTAATATTTATTAAACTATTTTTTAAGAAAATTATTAAATAATATTAAAAAATTAAATAAAATATGGTTAGTTTCATAAATTATTAAAATATTTTATTAATATTTAAAATTTAAAATTATTAAGAGAAATAATTATTTAATTTTATTTATTATCAAAATAAAATAAAATAAAATAATTTTAATGTAGTTTATATACAATAACTTAATTCATATAAAATAATTTGATTCCTATGTGAATTGAAACCAAACCATCCCTCTATGAATCAATCATATTTTAATTACTTTGGGTCCATTTGCTATGATTTTTAATTTTAATTTTTTTACTTCTCTGCCTTAAACGACACTTATAATATTAAGAAATTGTTAAAAAAAATAAAAAATTATACAAAATTCTATCAATATAATTTTTATTATGAGAAAAATAATTACAAATACTGAATATTTTTTTCACTCACAAACCATTAAACAAAATCTTCATTTACCTCATAAATTAAAGCCACCAATTTAAACCGAAATATAAATTTAGGAATACATATGCAATTAGCTATTGCAGTTAATGTAGTTGTTTCCTCCATAACTACAGTGCTATCCAAATTTCAAAGCTTTAATTCTTTGGTGTTTGGACTGTTCATGGCCAGGTTATGGCACTGCTACTTTCATCAAACACTTTTCTTTCATTTTCTTTTCTTTTACAAGGACTTTCATCAAACGCTTTGCAACAATATTTATGATGAAAACGACATCTCAAAGGACCAAGTCTTAATATTTAGTGAAGATAAGTGAGTGGAGTTTCAGTCCTTGCTATGGAGACCACTCAATAATAAAGTTAATTCAAAAATTGTTGTCTTATATTGGTTTAAGATAAAGTATTTATGTTAAATATAATTTTTAGGCAAATTTTCTCCTTCTTAAATTATTTTTTAAGGTGAAATTAGACTCGATTCATTTTCTCTACACTGTCGATGAGAGCATAGTACTTAGGATGAAAGAAATCAAAATAGGGATGATAATTATTTTCAATATCGACTCAGTCCAGTCTACTTTGTATTCAATTAATTTTTCTTTTGAAAAATTAATTAGAATTAAAAAAAAAAAACCAATAGAAAACCTAGCTCACCCCACTTTTTAGCAAGAAAGTCTCTGCTTTAATTCGGATTCTCTGTAGAATGGTGATGGCAAGAGCAATCCCCACTCCAATCTTTTGATTGTTATCTCTATGTATAAAACATATCTTAATTCTAAATAAATGTAATCATATAATGAAATTAGATCTAAGAAAAAGGACCTTCGAGAGAAATTTAATTTTAAATTATTTTTTAATACTCTCTAACTAGTATATTTAAAAAAATAATTTTCTTAACAGCAGTTTTAACAGTAATACCAAACAGACTTTAGATTTGAAATTTGCAAGATTGTTAATCATTATCAAAAAATAAAAGGATGTTAGTCATTAAAATCTTGAGTGGAAATTTTATTTCACCAAAAATCTTATAATTAACCAATCCAACTCATATATCAAATATAAAATTAAATGTTTAAGCTATTTTTAAGGGTTACGCTTTTGAGTTGGATAAGTTGAAATTTAAGCCATTTTATAGTTATTAGCTGATAGCTGTTATTATTAGCTGATAATTGATAATAGCTGTTTTATATTAAGTGTTTGGTAAAATTATATTTAACTGTTGCTGTTGATATGTGAAATGATTAATAAGAGTATATATCATATAATTTATTTTATTATTTAAATAAATATAAAATTATAAATTTATTATATTATATTATTTATTTTATTATTAAATTAAATATATATTTATTAAATTAATATATTATATTATTTAAATAAATATATAATTATTAATCTATTATATTATATCATTTATTTTATTATTGAAATAAGAAAATAATTATTTTTAAGATAATTAAATAATTTAAAAATATAGATAAAATATTAAAATAATTATTATTGTTAATAGAAAAATTTATAATTAATTCTAAGTTTTTAGATATAAATAAATATTTTATATTTTATGTTATTAATAAATAATATTTTAACAAAATTGAAAGCGTTAATTAAGATATTAAAATTATAAATGAAAAAAATAAAAATATTAATAATATTAATTTTTAAGTTAAATGAAAAAAGATAATATGACTAAAATAAAAAATAAAATAAAATCAGCTATCAGCCGATGAGAAACAGCTCCAAAAATAGAGCTGATACAAACTGCAGCTGATGGGTATCATATCAGTTGTCCATCAGCTATCAGCTTTATTTTTTTAAACTTGTCAAACACTATATAATTTATCTGCTTGGGTGTCTATCAGCTATCAGCTGCACCTAACAGGTAAACCAAACACCCTCTAAATAGTTTAACTCAATTGGGGTAAGGAAGTTATTTTTTGAAAAGTGAAAGAATTAAAAGTCTTAATTATATGCGAAGTTAAAAAAAAAGGCCAATCAAAAGCTTTAGTGAGTGAGAAGTTGCTCTCATTAAACAAAAGAAATCAAAAGATGGAGAGAAATTAAATTATTTATTATAGATTCTTGTCATTCAAAAGGAAAACTAAACAAGAGTAAATAAACATTAAAAAAAAAAAGTTGAATCAAACCAAATATTTAGTTGAGGATAGTGTTTTATTTTCAACTTAAAATGAGTTGTGGTCCAATGTGATTTAGGCCTTATTGGTAATATTAATCATTCTAATAATTATTAATTATTTTAATAGTTGTCGATTGTTTTTTTATCAATTATTAATTATTAGTAATTAGTTATTTATATAGTGATTTAAAGTAGAAATGTTCGATAAAAATAGCTATTAAACGTAAAAATAGTGATATCATCTTAATAATCTTAGTCAAAATATTCCTTTAATCTCTAAAGTTAGGAAATGTAACTTTTTATGAACTATTTTCTTAACTTCTAAATATTAGTACAAATATTATACCATGAAATAGTATAAATAAGAGAGATATTATTTAGATTTTAATTAAAATATTAAACGTTATCTTAAAAATTGTTACTAAATAGGACATTAAGATAAATTTTTAGCAGATTATTTTTGTCAAGGAAAAATAGCTTTTGGTAAACCTTTGTTTTCTATGCAATACATATTCATACTAGCATACAATCATCTAACTTTATCACAATTTATTTTTCAAATAATAAATTTAAACATTTTAATAAATTTATATAATTATTTTAAAATTTTAAATGTTTAACTAAATTTTAAATTCTAAAACTTAAAAATTTTAATATAATTAAAAAATATATATATATCTAAAATTCATCATAAAATGTTATATTTAAATTAAATAATAATAATAATAATAATAATAATAATAATAATAATAATAATAATAATAATAGACCTATATATAAATTTATTCTGAATTATTTGATAAACCTCTATTATATTCTTGACCTTCTATATATTACACAATTCCAATTTAATTTTAAAAGAACAATTTTCTTAAATATTAATGATAAAAGAATATTTGGATTTTGGATAAATTACAAAATTTGAGATATGCTTTTTTTCCAATAATTTCAAAATAAAAAATATTGTCATTAAAAATAAAATTATTTCATTTAAATTGATGGAAATAATTATATCATAGTTTTAAATTAAATGATATTTTTTAGCATTTCATCTTTGATATTTGAATATCAAGATATGAAATTTCTTTTATAGCTTAAAATTATTAGTTATTTTATTTTAACAAATAAAAGGTAATAGTTCAAGTCCAGCTGGTCCAAGACAAATGGGCCCAAGGGATACCTGGTCCAAGGCAAGTGGGCTCGACTTGAGGGAATATCTTTCGAAGACTGGTTTAGCCACTACTCTGTGAAGCCTGCACCACATGTCGATGTTCAATAATATTAGCTTTTCTCGTAATTGTTAGCTGTTTTAATAGCTAACTGTTAATGATTAACTGTTTATATAATGATTTAAAGTAGAAATATTTAATTAAAATAATTATTAAATTAACTTTCAAATACAAAAATAATAGAATCATATTATTGATTCTAGTCAAAACACTTTCTAAATACTATTATAAATATTATGTCATAAAATAGTATAAATAAAAAAATAGTATTTTAACTACAAATGCTACTTTAAAAGATGTTATCAAACAAGGTCTTAGTGTTTTTAAGTCAGAGTATTTTTTATTGATTTGATTTGTGTCAGTTTAAATTCGAATTATTAGAAAATAAAATTGAATCAAATAGTTTTTATAAAAAAAATTAAATTGAGCGGATATGATTCAGTTTTATTTTTTTTTATTTGGATTTTTTTAATTTCAATGATAAACAAAATTTAAAAATATATTAGAATTTAATGAAAAATAAAATATATAGAATGAACTAAGTTAATTAATCACTACATATCTTTTAAAAGTGTAAAATTTGAATCCTCTATTCATCAAATATTAGTATAATCTAGGCTGTGCAATTGAAAATGTCACATGGGCATAAATAGAGGGATTCCATTCCACTTCATTATGGCTTCCTTGTCACAAGGAGCTGAGGAAGAAGCTTAATTTTCCACAAGCTCTACCAACTCAACCATGATACCAGCTATAATGCAGACAGGCAAATGCTTCAAGATGATCTGCTGCTCTTCTTGAGAGGTGCAAAGGTAAGTTGATAAACTACATCCTCTCCTTCACTGCAAATGCTTTTTGTTCATTACATGGCAACTCTTGTGAAGCATTAAGTGCCTGCCATTTGAAAGCTCACATGAGCAACATGAACAATCCCTAATTCCCTCTTAAAACAGCCTTTTCTTCTTCTACAATTTACTCTACATCACCAACACATGCTGTTCAGTGCAATAAATTCAAAGAATGAATTTCTTTTGTTTAAATTAAAACAACACTTTATTATCTTCAGACATCATATAAACATACTCATGGAGTACTTCAATTTGCAAAGTCTTTTCGGGTCAAGTATTAAAGGTTTAATCTCTACTTAATTAGTTTCTTTTCTACCATGATTGAGTATCAACCTCCAGTTCTGTTCTGTGGGTCTATAAATGCCCTGTAGCTTCTTTCCTGTGAGCTATCCTGGAAAACGGACCTTGAAGCCCCACAAAAAAAATCACAAAAAAAAAAAGAGATACTTTTCCTGCACATTTAAACTTCATATATGCCAAATGACATTCACATGTCTTTGTTTCTAGTGAAAAAGATAAATCTCCTGTAGCTTTTGTTTACAGTTGGATCTCCACCAACTCTCCTGCTGCTTATCCACAAAAGAGAACTCATCTTCTACTATATGATAATGCTTTGATTGCTATTCACTAGAATCCAACAGTTCATTGAAGTGCCCATCTGAAGTTTTTCCCTTTTTTTTTCACCCTTCAATCTCCCAAAATTTTTGCTGCCATGAATCCAGTAATTCTCTTATTTCTCTCATCTTTGTTTATCAAGTCACTGTCTTCAAAGGTTGCGCCAGCCAAAAGCAATGCCCACATCACTGTAATGGGTTTTGTTTATTGTGACATCTGCTCCAACAACAGCTTCTCCAGACACAGCTACTTCTTACCAGGTGATTGATCTGCAAATTTCAAGTTTTATTAGATATATTTTCTGGGAGATTTCCATATGAACTAGAAGTTAATAGCTTTTCATGTGCATAAATTGTCCAACCAGGCGCAGGAGTTAGAATAGACTGCAAGTTCAAAGCAAGTTCACCAAAAATCAAAGAACAAGTATCGTTCTCAGTAAACAGAACCACAAATAGGCACGGACTCTACAAGTTGGAAGTACCTTCTGTTGATGGAATTGCCTGTGCAGAAGTGGCCATTGAATCTTCCTGTGAGGCAAGCTTAATGTGGAGTTCTTCTAAATCATGCAATGTTCCTGGATACAAGTCCACATCAGATCAGATAACAATCAAAGCCAAACGCCCCAATCTCTGCATCTATAGCCTCAATGCGTTGAATTTCAGACCATCAAAGACTGATCTTACCTTATGTGGAAATTAAGAAAAAAGAAAGATTTCTGCAGTTCTTTCAACCTTTTGGTCACCGATATATGGCTTTCTTCTGTCTAAATGTCCACCTTTTCTCTTTGGACTCCTCTTCTATTCCTCCAATTCCGTCTCTCCTTCAAAATAAGTGCACTTTCCATTAAAATATGCTCCTAAGCCCATCACAGGTGATCACCATTTGCTAATGCAGTATCTTGGGAGCTAATTATTTGTTTTATATATTTTTATTTTGTTGTTTCTTTTTTCTTATGTTTGGTCTCCAACTAGACTTTGGAAATGACTACAATATCATTGAGTTAAAGCTCATTAGTATTTTGTTAGTTTGTTGCAGCTTATACTAATGTAATGTTTGAATATTTTGTGTATTTTAAAGTCAAGGTCTATGGACAAACTCCACTATTCCTCAACTTCACAACTCTCTCTCTCTCTCTCTCTCTCTCTCTCTCTCTCTCTCTCTCTCTGCCCCTCCTCCTCCTTTTTTCAATTCTAATTTACATTAAGCTTTTGCTAGCACTTAATATTGCTGAATTTTTAATCATTTTTAAAATTGAACAAATCTAGGAGCAACACATGATGCCCAGCTCCAACAAAGTTGATCAGGCAAATTCCCTACTGTTGTGCACTGCGTAAACATATAAACTGTGAATAAATAAAGCAAAATACTAATATTTGCATGATTCACTCTCCCTCCACAGGGCTACATTCACGGGCATGCCATCATCCAATATAATCAAATAATAAATCGTCATTACAAGCTCAAAACTATACTACCAATCAACCCACTTACACCCAAGAGATCACTCACAACAAACTACTCATAATAAATACATTAGTTAGTCATTTCAATCTCTTCTAAACATAACTCAATATATTTACTATTACAATTGCTACTCCACAAATGGTGTCTTCAACTACATAGGCAAAAGCTCTTTCACTAATGGATAAGAATTCATTCCCCACTCTCCATCGGCTAAGCCTCTTTTGTAGGCAAAACCAAATAACATTTCCACGATTCTCCTATTTGTGTTAATTCTCTCAATCATAATCTAATTAGGAGTCCTACTCAATTTCGGAATAAAATTAAAATAGGAATTCTACTCTATATAGGAAATACACCTCCTATTGAAAAATATTTCTCCAACTCAAATTAGGAAAAGGTCTCTCTCCAAATCCCACTAGGACTTTGAGTCATAATTCTAACACCTACCTACAAAAGAACTACTAGAACCCATGACATTTAGTAAAGTAACACTTGAATCCCTACTGCTTAAAAAATATCAATATATGTCCTTAAACTAATATTAGTGAAACTAATATTAGTGAAGTTTTCAATAAAATTGAAATTGAGGGACTAAATAAAATCAAAATTTAACATTAAATGACAAAAATATAGTAAAAGACTATACTTTTTCAGTTAAAGACAAAAATGTAGTAAAAAAAAATTAATAGTATAGCACATAAGACTAAAATTTCAGGAGAATCATAGAAAGTGAAGTGCACATTTATTAAACAAGGACCGAAAGTATTAATTACACTAGCATTTGGGGAGACTCAAGTAATTTTTCCTCAATGTTTACATCTCCAACTCATGTGGATCCCCTGAAAAAGACACCGAAGTGATCAATAAAAGCCCTCTCATATGTATTGTCAGGTCCATTAAATTAAGGAGCAGCCTTGCCCAACAAATTTACATTATAGGTTAAACTTCAATACTTCAACTAGACAATGGGTTCTAAGTCTTCACAGTCATTTCCTCCATCATCTGCGCTTCCACTTCTCCAGTTGGAAGATAAGAACTTTACCACAGGCAAGTCATCATTTCCCCTTTGTCTTTTCTGTATGAGTAATTCTTGCCTAAGCCATATACCATGGTGGACCAAGACACATATTGCATGTGAGACTCACATGTTTTGTGTCTCAAGACCATGGTCTAGACAATTTTTAGAAAAGCTAAATGGTGTAACCAAGGATTCAAGAAACAAATATTTCATCCCGGAATACACCTACAAAATTAAGAAAATGGCTGTAAAGCCATTTTTTTTTTTAATTATATTTTGCAATCAGCATTAACCCATCATGCCTCATTGCCACATGAACCAATAGTTCTTTGCCACATCAGAAAAAGTCATATGAACATGCATACAACAATCTAAATATGATGATCATATGTAAGTCATGTGACTTTTCCTGCAATAACAAAAAATAGTGATTTGTATGTTGGAGAATGTTAATTACCATATTTTTACTCATTTTCAAAAATCACAAAATTAGGTACCCACAACAGCAAATCATCTAGATGCAGAATATCTTCTGCAGCAACGAGTTCGGAGAAAGAACAAAAATGAAGAGATTCATCTGCTTTCTTGCTTAACATTCCATTTGATTTTGAAATGTTTCATGTCAAGATCAACTTTATTCGCATACAATTTTCAAAAACAAAAATTATTCAGCTAAAGCCTTGTTAAACCAAACTTGCATCTTTTTGATAATCATAAGGAATAACAGTATCCTGTTAATGCTGTTTTCTTATGGCCTACGCAAAGTGCCCTACATGCATTTGTGGCTCATCTTTTTCAGAGTTGCAACTGTATGCACTCTATAATGGATAACGAAAGGTCACTGAAAAGAAATGAAAAGATGCCTTTAAAGAAAATTCAAAATTGAAAAACGGTTCCAATGCATACAAGTTGAGCAAGAGGACATGGAAATAAACCAAGGAATTCTGTATTTTGAATATCAGTTATAGTTTGTCAAACCTCATAAAATTCCATTAGTACATACCAAAAGGCAAAATTATTGCCGCAAAAAGTAATTATACATCCAAAGAACTAAACTAACGCAAAAAGTTGCAGAATCCCATCTCCCTACATCCAATTTGGCAGCATAAAAAATAAATGGCAAAATGTTTAATTTAACCCCCAAGTTCAATTTAGCCTATTTTTAACATTTTGTCTAATTTAGGCTAGAAGTTTAATTTAAGCTTAATTTAGCAAAAAAAAAAAAATAAAATTTATAGAATAAATTTATTGATTTAAAAAAAATAAAAAATATTCAATTTTTTTAATTTTGAGACTAAATTTCTTGATTTATTAATTTAAATCCAAAATCAAGAAGTTTAATTTCTTGATTTTCTTGATTTTTAGGTTAAATTTAGTTTAAATTGAAAATTTTGAACTAATTTGGACAAGAAATTAAAAATGGACTAAATTGAATTTCTCTCCGATAAGTATTGGGCCAAATTAAGTTTTAAGCTGCATATACTGCAGTATCATCCACTCATCCGATTTTTTCTAAAATAAAAAGTAGTCATTGGTTTTGTTCATGTGCAGATTTACTGTACCACAAGCTACATCATCTCGCATTTCCATTAACAAAAGGGTCCAAGATTACTTAAGATGGATGGCAAGGATGGGACTTCACATAAATTGAGACAAAAAGAAAAACACAAGCAATTTGCTCCATTTGGTTTCTTGGAGAAAGTAGGAATACAAAAAAATAAACTTGTTCTCCTATCAAAATATGTAGTACGGAAATGGAAATGCAGACAGAGAAACGCAAAAATGGAAAAAAAAAAACATTTTCAAAAATATAAAAAATAAAAATATTATATATATATATATATATATATATACAACAATTCTTTTTTTAAGACATAGATCCCTCACCTGCGCCACGTTGCTGCCGTCGCCGCCGCCAGGTAAGTCCTCTCCTCCTCTTCCTCCTTCTCCTCCTTTTGTCTTCTGATGCGGGGCGAGTCTAAGGCAAGAGACGAGAGTCTGCGCTTTTAACCTAAGTATTTTCTATTTTTAAGAAACGGTTGTCTGACTTCTAGTAATTCCGGAAACGCCTCGCCGCGGTGTCATCTCGTTTCCATGTCGGAAACGTTTCGGGAGGGGAAACGCCACCCAGTCTCGTTTCCATGTCGCAATAAGTTTCAGTTGGAAGACAAACCCAATTCGCGAAAGAGCTAAAAATGCAAAACCCACTCATGTAACAATTAGCTGATGGAAGGAACCCATAGACATTTAAAGTATGAGCGTATACAATGACCAGCCCAAAACGCCCTTTTCTCATTTCCGTCGTCTTTGCTTCCCTCTCCACTACTACTGGCATCTCCCCTCCTGTTAGACCAGAGATTACGAAGCAAAGCAACCAACCGCAATGTATTCGGGCCGAAACCGCCTGTTTGACCCGGATTTAGTTCAAAATGGATCCAAGACGATTCCGAATCAGTCTTGAGTATTATTAAACTGTAATAAATTTAAATTTTAGATATTATTTATTTAATTTTTAATTTAAAAAATATAAATTTTAGAAAAAAAAAATCAAACTGATTTGAATTTGGATCTATTTGAATCGGTCGGTTCAAGTGAAGATAGCCTTGAATCGGCCCTCCTAACCCTGGTTTAGGGCCTGTTGAAGACCCAAGCCATTGACCCAGGCTGGTTTTGGGTTTCATCCAGACCACTCTAATCTGGTTCATGAGCGAAACTGGCCCTTGACCGGGAATAAAAGTATGATCTAAATACGACAGCGTTTTCACAAAGTTTCTATTGATTATGAATTAGATTTTTTTTATTTAAGAATTAGGTTATATTTGGTAGAAAATTAAAAAAATAAATTAAATATTACCTATATAAGTTTTAACATTTAAAAAAATAATTATGATAATTATTAATCTATACCTTTCAAGGTTAATATTTAATTTTTTAAGAATGTATAAATATTAATGAGATTAAAAATTAACTTATTCTCTTTTAAATATTCAAATAATATTAATAAGAGTTAAAATGATAATAATTATCCTTTTTTAACTTTAAACACCCTCTTAGGCTTAAAATTGAATTCTCAATCATCAAAATTTAATTTAATATATCAATATTGATATGCTTTTTATACTATCGATGGGAGATTTTGCTCCCACATTCAATATTTCAACAAAAATTAAAAAAATTTTCACATATAAAATCATCATAAAATATAAATATAATATAACTCAAATTCTCATTTGAATTTATGAATTTAAAAATTAATTTTTTATTAATAAACTTTAACTTAAGTGATATTAAAATTATTTTTAACAATAAAATATTAAATTTTAATTTTAATTAAAAAAATATAAATTTTTTTTTTAAAAAAAATAAACTAAATGTTATATTCACTTTACAATAACAAAACAAATTGAAAAAGAAGGAAGAAAGCAACAAATAGAAATTATGAAGTTTCAATGAAAAAACTTCACAGAGGTGGCAGATAAATGAAAAATAAATAGACACCTATAGGTGCATTAATTTTCTTTATCAACCCATAAACATATGTATAATGGTAGTCTAATACAAAGATCAAGCCACCATGGTAAACATAAAGGCAATAACATGATTAAAGATAATTCTTTTTTCTCATATCTGCATCAATTCTTGGAAGATCTTCATGGCAGAAGCTGGTAATCCCAGAAGCACATTTATGCTTTTTCTCTCTTTACCATGTGATAGGAACAAGATCACTTCCTTCTCTGGCAATGCCACTGGCCCTGACAGAATTGGTTCTCCCCATCCAAAATCTGTAGTGTGAAAAGATAGCCTAGACCAAGTGGTTATCAACAGAGTAGAAGCCAGGGAAGGCCTTGCTCTTGTCACTTCAAAATAATCTATAGCAGATCTCATGTAAGAGTCTGTAACCATTTTAATTGCATCTTGAACTAGCCCAACTGCATGTGAGAGTGGTTTTTCTAGTAGTTCACCTGCTTGGCTTATAGAATTTGTCAACACAATTCCATTTCCAAAGTACCCTTTTTGCAGTGGTGGGTTGAATTTAGGCCTTCCATCAACAGCAAATAGAAGTTTTGTTTGTTGATCAGGTAGCAAATTGAGTGCCTTGGCTCGAGCTCTCCACACGAATGCTGTGAGGCCTTCAAAAGTAGTGCACTTGTCAAGAACCTCATCTTCCATTGCTTTCATTTTGATCCTTTCAAGCATTTCAGAATCGAAACAGAAGGAGCTGTACAGCATTTCATCATCTTTATAAAGGTTATTGGTCTTGGATTTATCTTCTAGCTCCGAAAATTCTTGGTGAATATACTCTATCTTTGGTGGGTTCCTAGCTTTAAGAATGCTTCTGTCTGTAAATGGAGGAACAGAAAGTGGCAAGCCTCTAGCTGTTTCTCCCCATGAGTTCACAAATTCCATAGCACCAATTCCATCAAACATACAGTGATTCATGCACAATCCAAGTGCAAATCCACCACATTTGAACTTGGTCACCTAGAAGAACAAGAAGTTGATTCTTTAATATCATATTTGAGTTAAAATTATGCAAAAATTGCAGGCAGATGATCATTATGCATCTCCATGGCTAGCGTCATCCAGATGTGTACGTGTCTGAATACACTTTTAAACTAAATATTAGTATGCAAGTCATGCACACAAAATTTATAGCTTAGGATAACATATTTGGAAGAGTTAAAAAACCTGAGCCACCAGAGGCGGCATCTGCAAAATGTTCTTTGCATCAGGAATGTCATAAACAAGCTTCCCAAGAGTTTCTGGATCAGGCTTTGTAATGTCTCCAATCTCTTCCATTGCACAGTTTGCTTCAGCCTCAACAAAAACAGCACCCTCACCCGTGCAATTTATAATAAGCTTTCCCTCGGAGCTAATTGTTAGCCTCCCTGCAAGAGGGTAGTAGTGAACAAGAACCTTTTTCAAGGCATTCTTGATAACTTCTGCAGCAGTTTCATTCCCTTCCTCATCTGACTTGAAGCAGTAGACTGTACGCACAGTCACTGCAATATTTTGATCAAGATTAGAGAGAAAATAAAGACCTTTCTCTGTCTCCTTTTCCGGAGCAACCAGAGTAGGCTCCCCTTGTTTCACAATTAGTTGAGACATATTGCCATTAGAGTTCTCCATTGCAGCACCAGCAACCTTTTCAATCTCCACAACCTGAGCACAACAAAACCAATAAAATAGCATGTGAAGTGAATTAATAAAAGAAAAAAAATATAGCTAGCCTGTATAGAATTGAGTGTAAATGCAATATTTATTGATTGAAAGAGACCACAAACCATGTGAACAAGCTTGGGAAAATTTCTAAGGGCAGTATAAATGAATCAATTAATCCCAGAACCCAGGACAGAGAATTCCAGCAACTGAAAAATGGTGATTGTATTTAAACCTGAAATCTGTCAAGGTTTTTAATTGGCAGTGGTATATATGGAAAGACGGTGGCCCAACTCTAACAAAGTTGATTTACTTCTTTGGGTAAGTGAGATTGTGAAAGTACAGGTGTCAGTCCTTGACTGGGAAGATTGGTGCCTTGCAGAGATATTTTATAGCAACCACGTTGAATTTTATGTGGAAACGATAATTATGTTCAAAGAATTTTTGTTTTCTTGATCATTGATTTGGTCATGTGGGTGAGGGTAGGCCACTGATCTTGGGAACAACCATTATCAGACTTGTGTGTGTGTTTGGTGGAGTTGGCATCCCAAATTTGCTTGCTTGATTCTCTTCTTATTAAAATCTTTTTCCTTTAGATTTTTCATAGTTGAATATTGTTAGCTGATTATTATCACCATTTTGGCCTTAAGAAGCATAGGATTGAAGTGCTATTGAAGTAGAAAAATACCTTATAAAAGCAATTAGGAAATGGAAAATTTTTGTTAAATTTGGTTTATCTCGAATTAAAGATATAATATGTATAGCAGAACTCACATGTAAATTAAGTGTAACTTGTATATTTGTGTTTGAGGCATGGACTAGAGAGCAGGTCAATTGATCCTACTCAATTTTTGTTTTTCTTTTTCAATTATGATATATGTATTTATTTGAGAACCATATTAAAAAATGTAGATTCAAAATACAAATATGTGAATTTTACGAGTTTCATTATATATAATCTTGAATACATAATAAATTAGATCTGAACGAGAATTTTCAAATAAAACAATCTCCAATTGCTAAAACAATTAAACTTTTGTATTTTTGCATGGAAAAATTATAATTTGGTCTCTAAGTTTTACCCCCTAAATTTTAAAAAATTAATTATTTAGTCTTTAAATTTTATACTATATCACACTTTACTTTCTATTATTTTAATAAATAGAATAATTTAGTCTTCCTCTTAATGGATAAAATTATTATAAATATTAAAATTATAGAGATTAAATCATTCTCTATATTAAAATTAAAGGAACTAAATAATTAAATTTAAAAATTAAAAAATTAAAATATAATATAATATAAAATTTAAAAAATAAATAATTAATTTTTTAAAATTTAAAGACTAAAATATAATATAAGATAAAATCTGATAGTTGCATTAATTATGCTAGCATAATCATATTCTTGTGGTATTCAATCTGTAAGGATTGATCTGTGATGTGGAAGACTTTTTTAATTTCTTTACCAAATTCGTTGAGGGGTTGAAATCAAGCCCAACCTTTTCTTTAATGAAAACGTCATATTACGACGTTAACAAGAAATCATAATCTTGAGTTGCTCAGCTCATCTTTCTTTTCTTTCTATAATTATAGACTAGACGGTTCCCTTGATTTTGGACACCTTAAGGCATGCGTGTTTAATTTTTTAATTTTTAATATTTTTCTTCACATATCATTTTTATTTATTTATGGTTACACGTCAATATATTTAATATTCTTCTTTTTTTCTTTGAGGATAATGTTTTTTTGTTGTTAAAATTGAATTTTTAAAATCAATGAATTTGAATTTAATGGTATTAAAATTATTTTTAAAATTATAAATGTTTTAATTTAAAATTTAATTGAAATTAGTGAAAAAAAAAATTTAGCGTACGAAGCATTCCATATTTATGAGCTTTGAGAATTGACGTACACAGTCTTACTTTACACTAAATATTTATTTATTTTTATTTTGTAAGTTTATTCAAATGTTTTAATTCTGAATTAAATATCCTAACCTTATAATCAACACCTAAAATTGATTTATAAAAATTTAAAATTTATCTGCTAAATTTATAATTGTGATAATCAAATACACTAAATTTACAAATATGATAGCAAATGCTCTAAAATAATTTTGTATTTTTTTTATAATAAAAAAGATTTTATACTTTGTTAATTGATTATTTTAATAATTATAACCATATTATTATTTAAAAGAATAAAATTAATTTATTTAAAATATATATAGATAGATTTCTATAGATTTGAGTGATAAAACTTAAAGTTTAGAATATTTAGTTATTATAATTGTAAATTTAATGAACAAAATTTAAATTTTTTAAAATCAATTTTAGACTTTGTTTACAATTACAACTAATGTTGAAGGTTGGGATTTTTAATACAAAATTCAAATATTTAAATAAAATTGTAAAATTACACAAATGTTTAATATTTTATATCAAATTAAAAAAAATTGAAATTTTGTATTTTGAAAAAATAATAAATGTGACACCCCTTACCCGTCTACAGTATAATCAAATAAGATATGCCATACAATATACTGGAACACTATAATTTATCTCATTGATATTTATCAGTTCTTAATTTATTTATTATAGCTATTAAGTGAAATTTATAAAATTGATCTCATTTAGATCATTTATTGAAATTATAAATTAATTTGCAGCTCCGAAAATTTTATAAAAAATCCGGCATAGTGCAGGCTAAAAATGGAGAAAACAATTCTTTGGAACCCATGAAAAATACTTTCAATAATTTTCAATCATTCTCAAACTCCATTTGTATCACATCAATTTACAACAATTTCTTAACAATTCCTCAATTTGTCATTCATTCATTTCACATCATTATCAGGCTCAAATCATAAACAAATTCTCATATGTTATTTATAAACACAAAGTTACAAATACTTACATTAATATAAAATTATATTACATAGGTTTCAAATATACATGATAAAATAAAAGTTTAATTACAGAACTTATAAAAATCACAAAATACAAAAGCGGAACCTAGTGTTCTACCTAGGGGTGGCGGTTCTGAGTTAAGCGGATTAACCGAACCGAAATTAGTGGTTCGGTTCGGTTAATCGGTTTAACCGGGCCGGTTCGGTTAATACTTTTAAAAATTTTCGGTTATCGGTTATTTCGGTTCGGTTATCGGTTATAACCGAAGAACCCAATAAAACCGAAATCAACATAGGCCTTTATTGATTTAAGCCCAACCCTTTCACACATTGACCCATAGTATACGTAACCTAAAACTAAAACTAAAATCCTAACCTTTCTTTCCATTTGCCTATTGCATGCTGCATGCTCAACTTTTCTCCCTCCTAAAACTAAAATCCCAAGCTTCCTCTTCGTCTCTCTTCTTCCTTGCTTGTGTGTGGTGTGCATCTTCTTCAATCTTCATTCGAGGTGAGCATTTGTCTTTCATACTAACACATTCATAACTGCAACACTAAAAAATGAATTTAATTAACTCATGTTTTTTTTTCTTCTTGCACTGTCTGCTATGATGAAAATTGTTTGCTGAGTTTTCATTTTTATCTATTGATTTATTTTTCATCCTATGTTGCTTAACCAAAGTGGTTCACAGGCATGAGTGATTGGGAAGCTGGGTTTCTAGAATTTGGGTTCTTGAGGTCTTAGTGAAGCGCTTTGAAGTTTCATCAACTTTTTACGAGATGCAGCGAGAATGGCACATAGATCTTGTTAGTTGCTTTCGGGGTTTAGCCGTTTAAGATCTAGGCAGTGTCTATATAGTTTATGGTTTGTAGACTTGGGAAGTTGTTATTTCGTTTGTCTGCGGGTAGTTCGAGGATTTGGGATCTGGAAAGCAATGAAGATGAAGCTTTTGAGTTGGTTAACTATAGTTTCTGCTTTTGTTCTATTTGACCTTTTTGGTTACAATAAATCATTTGCCACATTCTCTCATCCTGATAATTACTTGATTGCTTGTGGTTCTTCCCAAAATTTTACCTTCCAAGGTAAAACTTTCGTTCCTGATTTGCAGCATTCTTCCCTCACATTAAAGAGTGTAACCTCTGTTGTTCTTTGTCTCCAATTCTAGTTTCCCATCTCCCATCTATCAATGCTCGAATCTTCTCTAAAGTAGCTTCTTACAAATTCCAAATTCAGCAAGAGGAAAGCATTGGATCCGCCTCTACTTTTACCACTGTTCCAAACTTGGGTCAAAACTTGACATTTGCATCAATTACTACAGTCACAGATGATTTTGTGCTCTTGAACAATTTCACATTCAAGAACTACAAGGGTTTAGCTCTATTTTTGCTTCTCAGAGGGGAAGAAAAGTGGAAAGAAAAATAAAAAGATGATTTTTATCTAGGAGTTCATAATTATCAATATATTATTATTTTGAAAAGTATTTTATTTTAGAAAAATAAAACTATCCTCAATATATATTTTTCTTCCAAGAGAGGAGTGTAGTGTCTTTTTCAATTTCAGGTCCTTGGGTGTGATTATAGTGGGCTCTCAGGGGTGGGGATATGCGTTTAGAAAACTTAAAAATCGCATTGAGGTTTCAAAAAACAACACTGGGCATTGGTTGAAGGAATGGATGGGTTCTCAAGGGCTTAATTTTATTTTATGGACTTCTCATAACTCAAAGTTAACTTCTGCAGCTTGCTCTGATGAGTGTCTAACTACTAAGCGTCTCTTGCTTATTATAGTGAATGTTATAATTAGCGATTATTCCTCAATTTGGTCACTTTCTTGCATTTAATGCTTTTAGCGGAAGCAATGTTTATAAAAGTTGCTTATTTTGGGGTAAAAGCTGGCCATGAATCAAATTTTGATCTTTATGAAAACCTAAATTCTTAATACTTATTAAAAGAAATTATAAATCAGTCATTGATATATATGAAAATTTATTAATAAATTACATATACTAATAATTTATATTATTAATGTGAATTGAAATTGCTCTTTCTATGGTAGCTTGTGCTCCACAATAATATTGATTAGAGTTCTAATGTTAATTATTTGTGTACTCTTGTAGCAGCTGAACATGGATTCTAGTTCTAGCGGGCAAAATTATCCAACAAAAACAATGATTCCACTCAAAGTGAACAAGAAAGCGCAACAAGTTCAAAATCAAAAGTGAAAAGAAAGCCGATCATGCCAAGGTCTACGGTTTGGGATCACTTCACCAAGTTTAAAGCGATAATGGTGACACCAAAGGCAAGTGTAATTATTGTAATAAAGAATTTTGTTGTGATCCCAAGAGAAATGGAACCACTGCACTTAGGAATCATATGAATATTTGCAAAAAGCATCCACATGCCATTGAGACTAGGCAAGCACTATTGGATTTGCAACCAAATTCAAACAATGTAAAGGGTGAAGTAGGCACACTTACTACTTGGAAATATGATGAAAATGCAATTAGGGAGGCTCTTGTTTCTATGATTATCATTGATGAGTTGACATTTAAATTTGTAGAAGGTGAGGGATTTCGAAAATTTATGAGAGCTATATGTCCCAAGTTTAAGATTCCCTCTCGTTGGACTATTTCACGAGATTGTTATTTAGTGTACGTTGAGGAGAGGTCAAAATTGAAGTCTTATTTGAAGAGAAATTGTCAAAAGGTGAGTCTTACTACGGATACATGGACATCATTACAACGAATTAATTATATGTGTATCACTGCTCATTTCATTGATAATGATTGGAAGTTACATAAGAAAATCATTAATTTTTGTCCTATTACAAGTCATAAAGGTGATGCAATTGGTAGAGCTATTGAAACTTGTTTGCTAGAGTGGGGGCTAGATAAGATATTCACCATTACAGTTGACAATGCTAGTTCAAATGATATAGCAATTTCTTATTTGAAAAAAAAGCTTGCAAATTGGGGTGTCACTGTTTCTAATTCTGATTACATTCATATGAGGTGTATGGCTCACATAGTTAATTTGGTTGTCATGGATGGCTTAAAAGACGTTGGTGAGTCGATCTTGAAAGTAAGGAATGGGGTGAGATACATTAGGAGTTCTCCAGCTAGGTTGAAAAAGTTTAAGGAGTGTGTTGAATATGAAAAAATTGATGGCAAGTCTTCTTTGTGTTTAGATGTGTCAACTAGGTGGAATTCAACTTACTTGATGTTGAATATAGCTCAAAAATATGAAAGGGCATTCGAGAGGTATGAGTCACAAGAACCTATGTTTAGGCTTGATTTGGGAGAGAATGGAATGCTGATTTTCATGATTGAGTGCGAATGTAGGAAAATGGTGAAATGTTATCTCATTTTTATGAGCTTACTTTGCGTATTTACGGTTCTCGATATATCACATCTAACATGTTTTTGGTGAGATAAGTGACTTGGGTTTTATTTTAAATGAATGGGTGGATAGTACTAATGTTAAGGTGAAAAATATGGGGACGGAATGAAGAAAAATTTGACAAATCTTGGGAATATAGATAAAATGAATAAATTGATTTATTTTGCTCTTGTTCTTGACCCTCGTGATAAGTTTGAATATATGGAGTTTCAATTTTGCCAAATGCATGGTGAAGAAAAGGGTGGCGGTTGTTCCGGAAGGTGAAGTCATCTTTGATTGAATTATTTAATGAGTATAAGAAAATGTATCAAACTGATTGTGAGCAAACAAGTGATAACACTAGCTCATAACTCTCAAGTGGTAGTGGTAGTACAATAAATCTAAAGCCCAAATTGTACTTGAAGCATCACTACAAGAAGCAAAAGTTAGAAAAAAATGGAGGTTTAGATTCAAAAACAGAGTTGGAAGTGTATCTCAATGAGGCAATTCAAGAGGACAAGGAAGATTTTGATCTCTTAAAATGGTGGAAAATCAATTCTGAGAGATTTCCTATCCTTGGAAAAATGGCAAGAGATATATTGGCAGTCCAAGTTTCAACTGTTGCATCAGAGAATGCTTTTAGAACTGGTGGGAGAGTACTAGATCCCTTTAGGAGTTCTTTAACTCCCAGAATTGTGGAAGCTTTGATATGTGCACAAGATTGGACACGGTCCTCAAATTGTCCAATAAATGTTGAGAAAGATTTAGAGGAACTTGAAAAGTTTGAAGAGGGTATGTAATAAATACATGTATTTAGATAATTTTTATCTTTTAATATTTTTATTTCAATATGGATTGATTTTTTTTCCCCTTATATAATTCAATTTTCAGTACTGCCAAGTGTTGGCCTAACTCAATTAGGGGGATCAAGTTGTTCAACCCCTACCCTTAACTCTTAGATGTAAGTTTGATTGTTTAAAGTTTTACATTATTTTATGCTTTCATTAATTATTATATATCAATTGTCTTTTTTTTATTATTTTGTTTGTGTAGGTTCCCAAAGCTATTGCCTGTTGCCTCTTCATTTGAGGATTTTTTGGATTTGGTTGGACTGCTCAAAATCAAATTATTGGAGATTTGATGGATTTTAATATTATGTTTAATTCTGTTGTTATTTGATGGATTTTAATATGGACTATATTTAGCTTTTATCTTGTTGGAGATTTGGTATTTTATTATTATGCTGTTTTATGGATTTTAATAATAACTGAACTGGATTGTATTTAGAGTATGGTTGTGGTTATTTTAGCTTTTGTTTCAATTATGTTTTGTTTTATGGTTTGGCATTTGATGCTTGGATTATTATTTGGTTTAGTGGTTTTATACTTTTATTTATTTTATGGTTTATTTGGCATAGTGACATTTTATTAAATTGATTGTTTATTTGATGCTACACAATTGATTTTATATGAATTGTATACCATGAAGTGTGAACAAATGCAAATGTGCAATTTACAGGTCAAGCAGGTTTGGCATTTGAAAAAAATTGAAATTTCGGTTTTTCATTAATCGAACCGAACCGAACAGATAATGATTGGTTCGGTTCGGTTCGATTTTTCTCCAATAAACGGTTCGGTTCGGTTTACAATTTATGAGATTTTCGGTTATCGGTTATTTCGGTTCGGTTTGGTTGAATCGAACCGAAATGCTCACCCCTAGTTCTACCAATGCATGTAGCTTGTGAGGTGACACGGACCTTTATCTGAGCGTGAACGGCCTTACCTACCCAATCTATGGTCTACTGGGCCCTTTGTCCAAATCTTTAGTGCCTACGTGTTGCAAAAGCGACGCGCTAAGCATAAAGCTTAGTAGTGCCAATAATACAAGAAAATATAATATGCAAATAAAAGTAATAATTTCCTAGTTATTGTGTTCATGAGAAATGAATAATTACTAACTTATTATTTAGTCGAGGACTAATTACATTTTATGATATTAAGTTCTTCATGCATTTTGTTAATTATTTTCTTGATGATTTTGAGCTTCTTTGTATTTTATTGTAATCATTCATGATATTTAATTTTCGTATTTTCTTTAATAATCAGTTTAATTACAGTTATACTTTTCCATGCCCAAGTAACCTATACAAGTTGATCGGATTTGGATAAGCGGGTAAACTAGCATTGGGTACCCAGTACCTCAGTAGTTACACCATCGATCACAATGTGTCTCCTGGTGTGCAAACAGAATGGCTAATAAGCCATAAAAGCAATAAGGCATAAAGCCAAGTAAAACATCATAATCAGTATAGCCATAGGCTATTACATCACAGAATGGCAATGAAGTCATACATCATACGCAGTACTGCTATCAGAACCCTATTGGCATGCCAACCTATCTAAACCAATCACATTAGGCCTACTAGGGCATATTACAAAGTCATTTCTTGAATATTTATACTTTATGTATAAGGTTACTATTCATTTTATTAGTCAACTAAAATGTTAACTTTTTTATAGATAATAGGTATATTGGCTCAAATATCATCAACATACCATATTTTGCATTATAAAGTTGTTGGCATTAGTTGCCAATTCCATTTCAAAGCTTAGTGTTAGTTATTCACAATTTTCAGATTTCAAGCCTCATGTTTACTATTCCATTGGTCATTTATACAGTAGGAATTTAGCAAAATTGTCTTCATTAAAGTTGTTCCTTATTGTGTCTAGTTTCATTTCCTTTTTTGAATCACTCCATTTGGAGTTTTGTAGCTCAAGTTATGGCCTAAACACCATAACTGGCTGGATTGGACATAATCCAAAATTCTGGGCAAAACTGGTTCTGCCAGATTTGGTAACCTAAGTTCGGTTAGCAATTTTGACTAGGTTATGGTCAGAATTTGGATTTTTGTTCTTCATGAAAGTTGTAGATCTATGTCTTAGCTTTCTGCTGGTAAAATTTTAGGTCAATTGGACCTTTCTACGCTGAGTTATGATCAAATGAATAAACACTATTTATTTGGTTATTTTGTCTAGGCAGAATGCAAGTCACCCGAATTAGGGCAATTTTTAGGTCAATTTGGTTTGGTTTCTGGGCAGAGTTTCTTCACCAAAATTGTGTCATTATGTGTCTAGTTTCATGTCCAATTGGCCTTGCACCAATTGAACCTCTACAACTCCATTTATAGCTGCCCAAACATGCACTGGACTACATCCCAGGACTGTAGGGCACTTAAAAGCGACACATACCTAACTTCAATTCCCATGGCACAAATTACTTCATTTCCTAATCAAACATAGCAAATGGTCACTAATTGACCATTACAACTTTAGTTATGTCCATTTTCATCACCACTAAAATTGAAATTTCAAAACCTAACCTAATTTACCAAGCCTCCAATTCATGCATCTTACCCCTAATTTGCTATACTAATCATAT